>NC_056743.1:1413069314-1413176814 GCF_019279795.1 Protopterus annectens
TTGGGATGGTTTGAATGATGGATACATTTCTTTTAAAGGCTGCATCAATCAGAGGGAGACCACATTCTTACTGAACCAGTTTGATACCTTTACCAGTCATCCGTACAAAGTCTGTAAAGAAAAGAGGAGATCCTATTAGCCCAGAATAAGAAAGTATTGACCTTTTGTCTGTGTAGTCCAGGTGGAGATGAGAATTTAGGAGGGTATACTCCAGGTGAAAGCATGCATCACATTCACAATTTAGACTGGGCTGAAGAAAGGAAGCAGTATCATTTATCATTTTGATATGAACTTTGTGTGGAATTTTTAATTCAACTTCAGTTGACAGTATATGCGATGCATGTCATGTATATGCATCTTTTATCATAGTAAGTAGTAAAAAAATAATAAATTTAATAGTAAAAATGTAAAAATGCTCTTTTCAGGTCCTTAAAAGCCCTTCTGGACTTCTGTTCCACCAGCCTTCACTGTTTTCCGGCACCTCTGCCCTGTTGTCCAATTAGACTGGACTGCAAGCACATAAAATGGAAATTAAAAAAGTATATTGACTGTACTTTCCCTGAGATGGACAAAAGGCACAGATACAATGAGATACTATCACAAATATTAAACAATACCAAGACCTGTGATGGTGGATTCAGACAACTCTGTGATGCAAGGGTGTATTCTGGAAGAATACTCTCTGCTGTGGGTGATACCCCACCAAAGTACTATTTGCTAAGGGAACTGCAGCATTGCAGGTCAGACTCTCTTGGAAGTGGGCTTATTAAGAGTTGTAAATAATGTATATAACTATTCTTTAAAAGTTCAGATTGTAAGATAGGTGAAAAATCTGTTTGCTAAAAAATTCTGTGTGAAATGTTTATTTTTTCTTTTCCTGTTACAATAGTCTCACATTACAACCAAATAACTGCATTAGCATACCTTTAAATGGAAAGAGTAATAGGGCTAGAAATCAAAGTTGGAATAGACAAACAAATTTAAGGGGGTCGAAATTCCGATGACACCCTTGACAATGCAGATAAGTGAGGTTGGTCTCATAGAATGTAAATGGGTTGGGAAATCCAGGTGAAAGATAAAAAGTGATGGAATGGTTGAAGAAAATATCCTCACATATCTTATAAAAACACGTATAGGCAATACCCAGAATAACTGTCAAAATACTTTATTAAGCATTTTTGTCCGTCTTATATCAGTCTTCATCAGAATAACCACAAATCTGAAGTAGGATATTCATTTGTCTGCAACCTGTGGGTTATGGATCCGATATCGGATCCGAACCGGCATGGTTTTCCAGCTATGGATCCAAGCTCTCAGCTCCTCCCCTCACCCATAATGCCCTGCTCTACCCTCATGACCTCAGATCTCGTTTGCCGCGCTGGTGACTGGATTGGTATTCATAGCTCTCAGCTAAGTGCTTCTTTCTTAACTGTTAAATCAGAAAATTTGTAATTTTTTGGGTATATTTGTGTGAAAGTTTAGGCTTCCCTCTTTAATAGTTTTATTTAGAGTTGAATTAAGTAATTTTTTTTCCCTCCCCTCGCTGTTGGCGTAGAGTGTGTGTTGGGCCTGTGTGTCTGTATTAGTTTTAGTTACTATTTTTGAGTAGCTTTTAGATTTGATGGCTGATCAGCCCAAATCTGTCTTTTTCAAATGCTCGAGTGTGGCCATAAGCTCCCCGGCCGATGGCCACACTGGCCTGGGGTTGAACACCTCACATCTGGATGCTCCATTTGTGCAGGGTTCAACCCCAGGGCACTGAGAGCGGAGGTCCAAGCTTGTCTTGGCGGGTCTTTACCCGGACTCGGCTCCGCCTCCGCCTTCGGGAACTACCGTGGCTCGTTGTTCCTCCGTGGCACCCTCCTGCTCCTGGGACTCAACCTCCCGTTTCTGGAGAGGAGAGGGATGCTAGGAAAAAGACCGGAGGGAGAAGCACCTGCGGCGGGCCGAGACCTCTGTTTCGCCCCGCCAGCCAAGCGGCTTCTCCCGGCTCGGTCTCCTCCTTCGGCCCGGTCCCCTGTGTGCTTTTCACCGGGTCCTGAGGAGGAGGAGACCCGATCTCCACGAGGCTATCGAGGAGGCACTCCAGGCCTACCTCGGTAGCCTCGTCGAGATCTACATATAGCCTTTCTGATGCTGATCTGGGCCGGATGATGAGAAGATTCATCCAGGCCCAGATGCAGATGGGAGTGCCCTCTGGGGAGCTCAACACCCTTTTAGGCCTATTGCTCCTTCTCCGACCCGCTATCCGGGTTCGAGCAGCTGGAGCCGAGCAGCCGAGCCGGGGTGGGTCGGCCGATAGTACTTGGTACTTCGGATCCGACCCTGCCCTCGAGTGCGTCGGATCCGACCTCTCGGAGCCTGGATCCGAGCCTCGGGTCCGGGGGGGGTCAGTGCTCCTTCGGCGCCGTCTGTGTCGGAGCGCACTGTCCCTTCGGATCCGAGCGCTTCGGCGCCGGCTCCGGTCCACTCTTCGGATCCGAGGGGGAGCCGATTGTCGGATCCTTTGGTCGAGGTCGGCTCCCCTTCGGCTTTTGATGTAGTGGAGAGGGCTCTGTTGAGGGTCTCCGGACCCCCGGCACTTGTTCCGGCTCCGTCCCGCGCTCCCTCTGCACTGGGCCAGGCTTCCACCATCCGGCCCCTGGGACAGCCCGCTTCTGTGCCCCAAGTTGCTCCTATGGAACAAATTGCTGCTTGTGAGGACTCCTCTGACAGCCCCCCAGAGGATGTCCCTCGCATACGCAAAAGGAGGCACATTGACTCCCCGAGTCTCACAGAAGACACGGACTTGGAGGAAGGGGAAGGCTCCCCACGGTCACCCCGAGGATGTCTCATTTGGAGACATCATGGAAATGCTCGATAAGGGGGTGGTCTGCCCCAAGTCTTCCTCGGACGAGGCCGTGTTCTTGGAGGCATTTGAAGCGGGCCGTCTACCTCTTGGGTGTCCCCTGCTGACCCCTGGTGGACCTTATTACCACCAGGGCGTGGAAGGAACCGGACACCGTGGAGCCAATTCCCAAGAGACCAGATAGGATCCTTAGTCCGCCATCCGACCGGGCCCATTGGAGTAAGGGGCCTCCGGTAGATGCCATGTTGACGGCGGCCACCAAGAGGGAACTGGCTCAGGAGAGTCCTCAGTCCACCCCCGAGCAAGGAGTCTCGGATGATGGACCGCTTGGGGAAGCGGATGTTTAGTTCGGCGACCTTCTCGGTAGGCGCTGAACTATTTGGCACATGTCATTAGGATGCAGCGGGATCTTATAAAAGAATACGCTGCATCCCCGAGTCCATTTCGGAGGAGGACAGGGTTCTGCACTCCACCCGTATGGCCACTCTTAGGTCAGTTACTAATACTTCTGGCTACTCTCCCATGCAACGGAAGGCCGCTAGAGCTGCGGGACAGGACTGGTCACTAGACGCCAGGCCTGGCTCCGCACTGCGATTTTTCTGAGCCCTTCAAAGCGCTTGCGACGCCTTTGATGGTTCTGCTCTGTTTGGCAAGACCGTTCGCGAGACGTTGACCCAGAGCGAAAGGACGGAAGACGCTGTCTGCCGTCGGAATCCGCTTCTCTGCACCCCAGAGGCCCTACTCTAGGAACCAAAAGGGTCAGAAGAAGATGTGGTTCCGAAGTCGCAGCAGTCCCAGCCTGCTCGGACAACCAGTCCTTCCGTGGCAGAGGAGGACAGGGAGGACGCCGCCCTAGAGGCAGAGGGGCTCCCAGAAACTTCGGGTCCAGGGGACCTTTCTCTGAACGGCCCGCGCAACCCTGAGGGTTGCCCGACTGCTCCACTCTGGAGGCAGTCGGGGACGTTGGGCACCTAGCGGCATGGGAGTCCATAACATCGGACCGCTGGGTTCTCCAAATCATATCCAGAGGATATCGCATTCCTTTCCTTTACCTTCCAAAGTTGAAGTCCCTCCCAGACGTCCCACCCGGTCAACGGCGGCCGCTTTGGCAGAAATTGGCCATCTGCTAAAGAAAAGAGCCATCCAGCCCGTTCCCCCAGACCAGATCGGATCAGGGTTCTACTCCAGATTCTTTTTAGTGCCAAAAAAGACGGGGGAACTAAGACCAATCCTAGACCTCTCTCTCTTGAATCTGGCAGTCCCCAAAGAAAAATTCCGAATGGTCACTCTGCAATCTATTCTCCCCTTCTGGGAGAAAATCACTGGATGTGCTCGATAGACCTCAGGGCGTGTACTACCACATCCTGATGGACAGGCGCCCAGGAGGTTTCTCCGCTTCCGGCTGGGAGCCAGTCACTACCAGTTCGGGTCCTTCCCTTTGGTCTCACCACAGACCCAGGGTGTTCACCAAAGTATTAGCAGTGGTAGCGGCCCACCTGAGGCTTCAGGGGGTGCAGGTCTTTCCCTACCTGGACGACTGGCTCCTTACCGCCCCAACAAGGCATCTACTTCTATTGGCGTGAGACTCCTTTCTCCATCTTGCTCCTTTTCTGGGCATCACAATAAATACAAAGAAATCCAACCTGGCGCCCACACAGCTCTTAGATTTTATAGGGGCCAGGCTAGACACAAGGAGTTTACGAGCCTTCCTCACTGCGGACAGAGTTCAAAATCTGCAGCTCCAGGTGCGGGCCATTCTCCATTCAAGTTCTGCTCGAGTTGGTCCTGAGGGCTCTAGGGTCCATGGCATCGGCTATAGCACTTCTTCCTCTTGCCAGGCTCAATATGCATTCTACAGTGGACGCTCTTAGTACAGTGGTCATACCTTGCTCTCCCCATGCATCATCCCATAGCGATCAGCAAGGCTTGCAAGCGGTCCCTCTTGTGGTGGCTCCACTCCCGGATCTCCACAAAGGCTGCCCATTTTGTGCTTCTCCTCTCGCCACGGTGACCACGGACGCCTCCCGCCTCGGGTGGGGGCACTTTATGGGCGGACCGTCCAAGGCACGTGGGACGATTCAGAGACCTTACTGCATATCAATGTTCTAGAGATGAGAGCAGTGCTCTTAGCGTTGCTAGCACTTCAGGACTTTCTTCCCTTGGGAACAATTGCGATTCAATCGGAAAACATGTCTGTTGTCTGGTACATCAACAAGCAAGGGGAACAAGGTCTTACCCTCTTTGTCGAGAAGCCATGAGAGTTTGGGAATGGGCAATCTCCACCAACCGCTTAATAGCAACGCACATTCCGGTCGGTCCAACATCCTAGCGGACAAGCTCAGTCGCACCATTCTGACCCCTTACGAGTGGTCTCTCAATTGTCAAGTAGCGGAACGCATATTCGCACGGTGGGGAACCCTTCATGCGATCTTTTGCCTCTCCCTCAAACACCAAGTGCGACAGTTTTTCGCTCTAATACCTCCTCCCGGAGGTACCCCAAGAGACGCTCTGGTGCATGCTTGGCCACCCGGTCTTCTGTATGCTTATCCACCCTTGCCTCTGATGCTCCAAGTTCTTCAGAAAGCCTCTCGGTGGGTTGCAGAATGATTCTCATTGCTCCGTTCTGGCCTCGACAGATCTGGTTCCCCTTCCTAAGGTCTCACTCGGTGAATCCTCCTTGGATTCTAGATCCCATCCGGATCTGATATCCCATCCATCCTGCATTCCTCCTCCGAATCTGGACAACCTGAAGCTGACCGCTTGGCTGCTCCAGTTCCACTCTTGATTAGGACTCCGGTATTTCATCACCGGTTAAGGCAATTTTGGTGGCAGCTCATAAACCATCCACTAGAAAGGTTTACGAAGCAAGTGGAAACGTTTTCTTTGTGGGCGGAGCGGCAAGGCCTGAATCCCTTCACGGTTCCTCTTCCTTTAGTGCTTGACTTTCTAACCACTCTCTTTAACGATGGTGCCAGCAGTTCCACAGTCAAAGTACAACTGGCGGCAATTTCTCACTATCACATTGGCCATGACTCTAATCCTCTTATGTCAGCCAAATTGTGTAAAATTTTTCTTAAAGGTACTTTTCTTCTCAGGCCCCCTATAAAGCAAGCAGTTCCTCCTTGGGACCTCTCTCTGGTCCTACAGGCCTTGACCGCCTCCTTTCGAGCCAGCGGCTACGGTGGATCTCAAATTCTTGTCCTACAAGACAGCCTTTTGGTAGCCATTACATCGGCCAAGAGAGTTTCTGAGCTTCAAGCATTATCAGCTAAACCTCCTTACTTGGTATTTCATCCGGACCGTGTCTACCTCAGGACCAACCCGTCCTTTCTTCCTAAAGTCGCTTCTGAAGCAAACATCAATCAGTCCATTAACCTTCCTGTTTTCTTCCTAAATATGAAAACAAAGGTGAATATAAGCTACATTCATTAGATGTTCACAGGCAACTTAGATTTTATCTGAACAGGACGGCTGGTCATAGGCAATCCGACCAGTTGTTTATTTCCTTTGCAAAATTCAATTTGGGCAAGCCAATCTCTAAAGTTTCTCTGTCCGCTGGATTTCACAGTGCATCTTATTGGCTTATCAAGCTTCAGGAAGGCCGGTGTTCATGCCCATTCAACCCGGTCAGTATCTACCTCGGCAGCCTTCAAGGCTAGGATTCCTCTAGATGATATTTGTGCAGCAGCCACGTGGGCTTCATCTCATACTTTATTTCTCACTATAAGTTGGATCTTGCATCTAGGGGTAGAGCATCCTTTGGCTCATGGTGCTCGAATATCCTTCCATGATGGCGCCCAAGATTCAGGTAGCTGGGGACTCTGTCCCACAGGTTGCAGACAAATGAATATCCTACTTCAGATTTAGAAGTTATGTACTCACCATAACGCTCCATCTGAGTAGGTGTATTCATTTGTCTGCAACCATCCCGCCCTCCTATTCCCCTGGCCTTTCAGTTTCCTGCATATTCTATGTTACCCTTTTCAGGGTGTTGTTGCTTTGGCAAACTCGATCTGAGGTCATGAGGGTAGAGCAGGGCATTATGGGTGAGGGGAGGAGCTGAGAGCTTGGATCCATAGCTGGAAAACCATGCCGGTTCGGATCCGATATCGGATCCATAACCCACAGGTTGCAGACAAATGAATACACCTACTCAGATGGAACGTTATGGTGAGTACATAACTTCTAATTTGAACACATATGTTATTTCAATCATTGTCAAGCACCTGTGACCCAAATGGACCAATCAACACTTGTTTTATCTTCCCTCACTATGGAAACCATTAAACTACCAAAAATACAGAGATTACACACCCTTGTCCCAATTGATATATTAATACATCCAATCTATACATTACATTTAAAATTTTCCCATTTCCAAATCAAAGAAATAATATGGATTTCAGTCTTAAAATACAGTTAATCGATAACATACCATTTAAACCAGAAGTCTGTGTAGCATTCATAGTAAGTTGCCACCACATCTCCCAGTATTCTAACCACAAGTCCACAGGTCCATCCCTAGAGTTCTTGTCTAGTTTCTCAATTCTAAACAATAAAAAATTATGTTCAGAGAATTCAGCAATATGCTTAGCTAAAGCATTGTTCATATTCCATCTCATTACATGGTACATGTTTATGATTTCTATCTTGAAAACCCATAGATGTCTTCCCAATATAAAAACATTGACAGTTTTGACATTTTGATGCACAGACAATGCATTTAGCTTTACAATTACATCTACATTTTGGCTGAATTAAAATATTATTAATTTGAACCTGCTTACTCTCCAAAATATATTTGCAGTAATTGCAACGTTGGCATTTAAATGTTTCCCCACTTAGTACCCAAATGGTCATATACCATTGGTCCAGGTCATTCAATAATATTTTTGAGACATACACCCTTCCTGGTTACAAATTTAGGTGCCCCCTCCCAACTCATTGGACATCTCTAAATATTTAAGGATAGCCCTGTTTTTTGTAATACATTTTTAATACCTTCATAGTCAATTCTAAAACTTATAAAGAATGCCGAAGTCAAATTAGATGAACTAATATCTGCTACCTGATTAACCACCCTATTGTTAAGTACATCAGTTCCCAATAAAATTGGATAAACTTGTCATTTCAATGTTACTTCAGCAGTTTATTATATCAATAAGCTGTTCAGGATACCCTCCCTTTATAAACATGAATTTTAAGTGCCTAAATTCTTTACCAAAATTGTCCCATTCTGATGCCATTTTAGCTTTTCTTACCAGCTATCCTTTTATTACTGCTCTTTTCTGCACAAAGGGATGGCAGCTGCTGAAATGCAAGAATGGGTTTGAATAAGTGGGTTTACAAAAAATCTGTGGCATAAATCTTTGTTGATGTATATCCTTTCTTAACTCTATATCTAAATAATGCAGCACATCCTTTGAAACAGTAAATATGAACTTAAGAAAATAAGTAATGTTGTTGGTATATTCAATTAATTCATTAATTTTTGATCTTAATCTATCCACAAAATGCATATGTCGTCCAGATATCTAATATATAATGACCATGAATTTGCATTAGTTGAAGAAAACAGAAACTTCTTTTTCCACATAGCCATAACCGTGTTGGCAAGTAATGGAGTGCAAGCTGCCCCCATGCCTTCTGCTGCTTTTTGTCTGTAGTAGCATCCTTCAAAATAGAAGATAGATCTTCTTCTTTCGGCTGCTCCCATTAGGGATCGCCACAGCGGATCATCTGTTTCCATTTCTTCCTGTCCTCTGCATCTTGCTCTGTCATTCCAACCACCTGCATGTCCTCCACATCCATAAACCTTATCTTAGGAATTCCTCATTTCCCGTTACCTGCCAGCTTCATCCTTAGCATCTTTTTCCAAATATACTCTGCATCCCTCCTCAGCACAGGTCCCAACCAACGTAATCTTGCCTCTCTGGCTTTGTCTCCAGACCTTCCAATCTGGGCTGGCCCTCTAATATACTTATTCCTAATCCTGTCCACCCTCGTCACATCCAGTGCAAATCTTAACATCTTTAAGTCTGCCACATCCAGCTCTGACTCCTGCCTTTGTGTCAATGCCACTGTCTCCAACCCATATAACATAGCTAGTCTCACTACCCTCTTGTAGACCTTCCCTTTCACTCTTACTGGTACTCGTCTGTCACAAATCACTCCTGACACTCTTCTCCACCCACTCCATCCTGCCTGTACTCTCTTCTTCATGTCTCTTCCACACTCACCATTACTCTGAACTGTTGATCCCAGGTATTTAAACTCATCCACCTTCGTGACCTCTACTCCCTGCATCCTCACCAAAAAATATAAACCAAAATAGAAAATAGATGAAGCTGCTTTTTAAAATTAGGTCCATAAAAGTTAGGGTGGTGGTTATTTCCATCCCTGTTAGTTCACTATTTTCAATGAGGAATTCTAGACATCACTCTATATGCCTACGTTGTGCAGAATCACCAAACAAGGTCCTTTACATCTACCTTAAAAAAAAAAAAAAAATAAAAATTTTTCATGAAATAGGTCCTTTTTTTTTCTAGTCAAAAAAAATCAGGAACCAGGTGCTTCACCTGCACTACCATCCCTTTTAATTTGGCATCCACATATTTTCCCAAACGGTAATTTTTTGATATTCTTGCATCCACAGTTGTCTAAATTGGGGGGGGGGGGGTTACTCAAGTGTTTATGAATCTTGGGGATACCAGATATGGTCAGTATCAACCAAGATTCTGCTCTGGAAAATTTGTATACATCCCCATCTGTGTTTTTGCACTAACATGTCATATAACACACTATCAATTCTGTTATAAGCAATATTCATTTCAATAATAGATATTTCATTATATGTGTCACTGCTTAATAAAGACATCATTTTATTACTATAATCCATTGTGTCCATGATTGCAAGACCTCTTCCCTTATCCAGCTTTATTAATCTTATTGTTTTATCTGCACATATTAGTGACAGAAGGTTCTGGTGCCTGTCCCTTCTTCAGGGCTGCTTCTCCCATGCATTCTGTTATGTCCTTTCCTGCACCAAATTTACCAGTTGCTGAGAATGGATCCTTACAGATCTCCTCAACTGGGGCGATTGTCCTAAAGGGTCAACAGAGTTATCAGAATTGTATAATCGTCTTGAATCAGTCACACTGCAAGCATTATTGAATGTCTGTGTCGACAAACCCAATTCACCCCTCCCATGCCTTTGATTGTAGATCAGAGAGCACGTACTATGTGCTGTATCTTTAAGTAGCAAAGACTGAGAGTGCACTTATCAAGCACATGCCATTCCTAGTGCCATTTTGAGAGTGCAGCCATGTGTGATTACAGCAGTTAGTTTGTATGTAATTACATAAGTTAAAGTGGATGGCGCAGTGGTGCAGCAGTAACATTGTCGCCTCACAGCAAGAGGTTCACCAGTTCGATTCTCAGCTGGGGTGCCTTCTGTGCGGAGTCTGCCTGTCCTCCCTGCATTTGTGTGGGTTTCCTCGGTGTGCTCCGGTTTCCTCCCGCATTCAAAAACATGCATCTGGAATGTTTCTCCCCGGGCCTCCGCTGAAAATTGGCTTTGTTCCAAGTCGGACTTTCCCGGTTAACACATTTTAAATAAATAAATAAAATAAAGTCAGTAAACGTCTATTGTGATGTGTTTGTATAAAATAAAGCTGCTTAAACAGAACTCACAAATACTCTTCTATTGTGTCTAAAATAGGAGAGTCACATGGTGTCAGAAACAGGATTGCAGAAAATAAGATTTAAAGCCATGAGGTGCAGAGATGACAGTAAAGGTAAACTAAAAGAAATGAGCATGAAGAAGAGCCAGAAAAGAAGCAAAGTTAATGAGAATATGCACAAACTACTTGTTTCTTAAAAAGAACAAACTGGGGCATTACATAGGTACAAAATGCATTGTTAAACAAGGGTCTATATTATATATTCGAAGCTTCAACATTTTGAACCTCATATGTTCGACAACATATGAGCGAAACTTAAATCTTTGAATATATAATAAAAATGTATAAAAACTTAATGCTGTGAGCAGGGGGGGCAAGCCTCCCTGCACCCCCCACACCCCCCTAGTTAAATATACCAACTCCGAGACAGTACTTCAGTGCACAAAAGGGAAATGTTCCCATTCTGCGTGTGCAGTGCCGTTGCCTTTCACCTTCGAACTTTTCAAAGTTCGAACATATGGTGTCGACCATATGACATTCGAACTTTGAAACATTCAGTAATTTAATAGGGACCCTTAAACAAGCAGGAGGCATAAAAGGCTTATTAATTAAGGAAAATGTTTAAAGTATGAAAGGTTGAAAGGATCAACAGAAAAGTAAAATGAGTATGTTTAAAGGCAAAATGTGCAAGTTTAGAGTAAAATGAGCACAAGAAAAGTGCAATGGGCATGAAAAGAAATAAACCAGTAAAATGAATATAATAACGGCAAAAAGGAGCACACTAAGCATAAATTACGCAAGGTGACTGCATGTTTCTGGCAAAGTGCTGTGTTTTTGCATAACTACAGCTTTGTATTGTATCAAGGGCATAACTAAAGTTATTTGAAGTATCTCAAAGTATGTAAAAGTGCTTACAGTGTGTGCTTATTACTGTGCATGTATTTCAGAGAGTAGTTTGTGTGCAAAGTGCAACTATTTTGTGAAGTGCAGTCAAAGTATAGCTGTTTCGAAAAAGTTCTTGTGCTGGATGTGTCTGTTTGCAAAGTGCCGTCATTACAGAGATTTTCTTGCACTGTAAAGAGTTGCCTAGAAAGGTACCACCATTTTGGGGAAGATTCAGTCTGCTGTGTACTGTTTATTCACAAAGTGCCATAACTTCAAAATGTTATTGACTCTGAGCTTCTACTGTCCAGTTCATTCACATTATGCAGTTATTTGAAGTGCTTCTTAAAATGATGATAAATGACTTTAACAGTACAATAAGTTCAAAAGTATTACGCTGCCCTAGAAACTTATTTTGCAAAGTCCAGTTATACAGAGGCTTGCATCGTGCAGTTATTTGATGTGTTTCTTATACTGATAGGAAGTGATTTTGTGTAATACAGTACTTTCAAGAATATTACAGTGCCTGAGAGATGCTTATTTTGCAGAATTCAGTAGTACAGAGGCTCATTGTGCTATTGAGCAAAGTTGCAAGTACCGGCATACATTTCTGGCATATGTGTGTGTATGTGTTCGTGCTTGTGTGCAAAACCCTCCACTGGTATGTTTTAATATGGCAGATGGATTTTGAAAGCCCTTACAATTTGCATTTGATCAGAATATTGCAGAGACTTAGACAGTATTTGCGCAAGAATATGATATTTTTATACAAGCAGCTTATTCAGATAAAGATGCTTGCACAAAGGCATTCATTTTGCTAAACTTAGCTGGGTCAGCAGCCATAGAAATAGAGCATTTTTTGTGTATGCACCAGCAGTGTATGAAGGAGAAGGAGAAAACCATCATATTGTATAGGCTGAGTCAAGGGAAGACCCCAAGTGTTTGAAGTGCAAGTGCAGAGAAATGTGTAATCCCCAAATATTACACAAGAGAGGCATTTGTTTTGTATGAGAGATCAGACACCAGGGAAATGTTTGCAGCTTATATAACTCATCTGAGAAACAAGGCTAAAACGTGTCATTTTGGTGACTTAAAAGATGAGTTAATAAAGGACAGGCTTGTTTGTGGTATTAATAGTGCTGCTGTGAGAAAGATCTTGTTTTGTGATAGTAATTTAACATTGAGTAAAGCCATGGAGATTTGCCAAGTCCATGAAGTGACAGAAAAACATACAAGTGTGCTGGCAAGTGACTGGGGCATGGTTTCAGCAGGCTGCAGACAAATGTAGACAGCATGCAACACTTGGCAAACAGAAATAGGCCGCCTAAGCACATAGCAAACACAACCCCTGCTGGCTCATCTAGAAAACTACGTAGTTTTCCAGCAAGTTATAAGACTTGTTCAGTTAAAGGCGTATGCTCAGCACAGTACAAGCATAAATCAGCAAAACCCAAGTCCAGCTTTATTGTTAACTGTTGGAACTGTGGTGCAAATCATGAGTCTAAAAGAGAAAAATGCTTAGCATTTGGTCAGCAATGTCACAAGTGTAAAACATGGAACCATTTCCAAAATGTTTGCAAATCTGGTAAACCTCACACAGTAGTAAAGAAGGGTCACACAAAAAGGTTGCTCGAGTAGAGATGCAGCAGTCAGCTTACTATGTAGATGGTGTGTCAGTAATTGGTGAAAGAGTCGATTCAGTGAATTTATTGACAAAAAGCAAAGTGTTCTGTACAGTCCGGATCAATGGTAAATCCACAGAGCTTAAAGTAGACACTGGTTCAAAGTGTAATGTTATATCAGCAGACACATTTGCTAAAGTGAGAACTAATGAGCAACTCAATGTGGCCAGTAGTGCGAAACTTGTTGCTTATGGAGGTGAAGAGATTGAAACCAAAGGGTCAATGATGCATCCAATTTATTTGGACAAGAACTGTTACAACTTGTTATTCTATGTAGTCAGAAGACCAGCACAGTCTTTGCTGCATCTCAAAGAGAGTTTGAGAATGAATCTGCTTTTTTTTACCAAAGAGGTTCATCACATAAGTACATCTTCTAGTTCTATTTTTTCTGAAAGGATTTTCTCAGAATATGCTGTTTTCGATGATAGGTTGAGCAAACTTCCAGTAGTGTATTCCATAAACTTAGACCCAGAGGTCACTACAGTAGTCAGACCAGCAAGAAGAGCTACAGTAGCTATGCAAGACAAAGTTAAGGCTCAGTTGGACAAAATGGTGCAGTGAGGTGTAATTTGTCCAGTTACAGAACCAACTGAATGGGTATTGTCTATGACAGCAACTCACAAAAAAGGCTCAGACAAAATCAGAATAAGCATTGACCCAAGAGATTTGAACAAAGCATTGAAAAGACCATATAATCCAAAACGCTCAGTTGAAGAGGTTGCAGCTCTAATACCGAATGCCACAGTTTTTTCTGTTTTAGATGCAAAGAGTTCATTTTGGCAAGTGATACTCATTACTAACCACTTTTGGTACTCCATTTGGCAGATACAGATTTCTAAGGATGCCATTTGGAATAAATTCTGCAAGTGTAGTTTTCCAGCGTGCAACGGAGCAAATTTTTTTGGGTTATCCTTCTGCCATTATAGTAGATGATTTATTAGCTGGAGGCAATAGTGAAGCAGAGCATGACAGAAACCTAAAGAAAGTCATAGACAGAGCACAGGAAGTGAACTTGAAACTCAGTCCTCTGAAGAGCAAATTCAGACTCCCAGACATTACATATGTAGATCATTTATTTACCAGTACTGGCTTGAGACCAGACCTGATCAAGCAAGCAGCCATTGAGATGTCAGCACCAGAAAATGTTCAACCTCTACAGTGTTTTTTAGGCATGGCCAACTATTTAGGCAAGTTTATACCAGACTTCTGTGAGTTGACAGCACCTTTAAGAGAGCTAACTAACGCACAACAATGTTGCATGGTCATGGTTAGAACAGCACCAGAAGGGGTTTGATGACCTCAAGCTGAAAATTGCCACCCCACCTACATTAAGATACTATGATGTAAACAAACCAGTTACTCTTTCCTGTGATGCTTCAAAATTTGCCCTAGATGCAGTTATACTTCAAGAGGGCAAACCAGTAGCCTATCTAGAACACTTACCCAAACTGAGATGCAGTATGCTCAAATTGAGAAAGAACTTTTGCCAGTAGTATTTGCATGTACTAAGTTTCATGAGTATATTTATGGTCAAGCTATTCAGATTGAGACTGATCACCAACCTCTAGTTACTATTCTAAAGAAGTCTACGAATTCAGCTCCAGCAAGGTTATAGAGAATATTGCTCAGATTGCAAAAGTACAACTTCAAAATGGTCTATACAAAAGGTAAACTACTCTATCTGGCTGATACTTTATCCAGATCACATAGGAATATGATGGAACAGCTTGACAGAGAAACATTTGACTTTGATGTGATGGCAGTGCATAATTTTTCTACCACTAGGCTTAATGAGTTGAGAAATCACACTAAGACTATCCAACTTTGTAAAAGCGCAGTCACTACCTTAATGTTGGATGGCCATCAAAGGAATCTAGTCTACCACCATTAATGCAAACCTATTTTCCTCTACAAAGATGAAATGTTGATGGAAGATGCCATTATTTTCAAAGGTCCTAAAATTGTTGTTCCTGCTCCTTGCAACATGAGTACATCCAGATTTTGTATCATGGTCACCCAGGTTCCCCATCCACCAAGAGGCCAGTTAGATAATTAGTATTTTGGACTTCATTACTGAAAGGCATTGATAAAGTACTTTTTTCTTTTTCAGTATGCAATAGTACTAGATTGCACTTGCAAAGAGAACCACTTCAGCTACATTCAGTCACTGAATTACCTTGGTGGACACTAGCCACTGATATCTTTGAGTGGAACAGTTAACACTACTTGGTATGGGTCGACTCTTATTCAAATTGGTTTGAAATTGTTCTACTACATGATCTAACTTCCACTACTGTTATTGCTAAGCTGAAATGTCATTTCTCAGTCCGTGGTAGTCTGCACAAAGTTATTTCTGACAATAGTACTCAATTTACTAGCCAGCTGTTTCAGAAATTTGCAAGAGAATGGGAGTTCTACACATTACCAGCAGTCCTGAGTATCCTCAGTCAAATGACCTGGCTGAGCGAGTTGTGCGAAGTGCGAAACAGCTACTTGAAAGGTCAAGATGTGACAATTCAGACATTTTCTTAAATCTGCTTAACTTTAGGAATGTACCTTGTGATGATGTTCTCGGATCTCTAGCTCAACGACTACTTTTCAGAAAAACAAGAACTACACTACCTATTACTACCAATCTACTAAAGCCTAAAGGCAGGAATAATAAGACCATCAATGCTCAATTATTTAAGAAACGTTCTAGCCAGAAGTCATCATGCGACAAGTTGAGCAAACTTCTTTCTCCATTAAGGGAAGGAGAAATGGTCAGACTTCAAACAGAAAAAGATTTTGACTGCATAGGGCAAGTTATTGGCAAATGTCCTGAACCAAGATCCTACCTTATAGACTCAGAAAGTACGCAATACAGGTGAAACCGTAAACATCTGTCACCTGTACCAGAATCATCATCACAACATTGTTATGGCGACTTGGACTCTAACTCTCAGAGAGAGCCAATTATTGTTTCCATTCCAGGGGTTGTTCCTTCCTCTCATTCCATCCCTGAAGATGTTCCAAGTAAGTCACAGATCGAACATTTTTCAGAAACAGCTCCAGTAGTTAAGCCCAATTCCCAATTTTATATCACACGTTATGGACGAGTATCTAAGCCCAGTGTGAAATATGTAGCAACATGGACTTAATTGTGTAAGTATGTATATATTATATCTTGTATTAATGCATGACTGATAATTGTCTGTGATATCTGCATGTCAAAACATCCATAACATTGCATGTTTTGTTTTTCAAGATGGAAGATGTAGATCAGAGAGCACTTGCTTTGTGCTGTATCTTTAAGTAGCACATCAAAGGCTGAAAGTGCACGTGTAAATATCAAACACGTGTCATTCCTAGTGCCATTTTGAGAGTGCAACCAAGAGAGTAAGCATGTGTGATTACAGCAGTTAGTTTGTATATAAGTTACTTAAGTTAAAGTCAGTAAACTTCTATCGTGATGTGGTTGTATAAAATAAAGCTGCTTAAACAGAACCCACAAAGACTCTTCTATTGTGTGTAAAGTAGGAAAGCGACAGTGACTATGGAGGGTCAAGACAAGTTTTCCCATATTCATAATATTTTTATTTGTCTCCAGTTTGGACGCTTTTTTGTTTTTTTTAGTTCAGTCACCATGGAATCAGCTTTTAAATAAATATCAAGATATATATTTTTGAACTGATCGTACAATAAATCGTTAGAAACAGATATATCCAGTTTCTTAATTTCCCCTGCCAAAATATCCATAGTTCTGATGTTATCCTTTATCACGACTTCCATGAATTCACACCCATGATGATCAAACATAACCATTCCTTATGTAATGCTGAACCCTTAATTAGACCAGCTAGTAACTGCAGCAATGCAGGTCAGACTCTCTTAGAAGTGGACTTAACTAAGAGTTGTAAATAATGTTTATAACTGTTTTTTTAAATTCAGATTGTACGATAGTTGAAAGATAACTTGTCTGCTAAAAATGTTCTGTGTGAAATGTTTCCTTTTTCTTTTATTGCCACAGACAACAGCCTCACATTGTAGCCAAATAATTGCATTAGCATACCTTTAAATGGAAAGAGTAAATAGGGTTAGAGAGAAAAGTTGGGCAAGGAAAGACAGAGTTAAACAGACAAATGGGAGAGGGTTGAAAATCTGGGTAGGCAAGTACAGATAACTCTTGACAATACAAATAGATGAGTTAGGAAACCCAGTTGAAAGACAACAAGTGATGGTATGATTGAAGAAAATTTCCTCACATATCTTATTGGTACAAGAAGCACATTTGAGTGTCACAGAACATGAGAAAATGGGGAGATTTGGGTGTAACATTATAGCATTACTCCTCTTACCTGGTGGGGGGGGGGTACAATTGTCTTGGACTATAAAAAACTTTAAATTTCAAGAATTGGAGACTCTCAAAGATGATCAAGAGAGATTTCTAGCAGTGAAAGGATTTACAGAAGATGATATCTAATGTCATCTATTTTTGCCCATTTCAAACATATGGGTTGTCATATCTGACCGGATCTGACCTCGGCACTGACTTCAAAACATCTTTGGATCCAGAGCTCTGACTTTTCCCCTATCCATAATTTCCTTGACTTCACATTAGTTGCTCAGATCTTGTTTGCCACTTGAAAGCAATGGATATGTGAAAGACCTCTCCATTCTGTGTGCTGTATCCTTTATGGATTAATGCTTACTCCTCCTCCTCCTACTGAGAAAGTTTTCTCTCTCTCTTTTGCATTTAACATCACTTCTTGGCCTTTTGATCAAGATAAGTATAGTATCAGTATTAGGTATAGCTGTTAACTAGTTTGCATGGGCAGTTCAATTTTCTCTGTCCTCCTCTTCTCGGTTCCTTGATTTACTTGTTTGTTTGTTGTTCTACATTAGTGTTTGTAATTATGTCTGGTTAGTGTAGGGCTGTGTGTCTTGGTAAAGCTTTTACCTTTTTCCTTAGGTTCTCCTTGCCGTGTATGAATCCTCCAAATTTAAAACAAAAATGGTTTTGCAGTGAGAGCATAAACTCCCACCCCAAAGTGTGTGTATTGCTTGGGCACTGTGCATTTGGATGTGGTCCATAAGTCCTGTGCTGTCTTTAGTGCTAGAGCAAGAATGGACAAGCTAGTTCTGAAGGGGCTCCTTCCATCGAAGACAGAGGCTTCTACTTTGACCTCTTCTGTATCCCCCTCCAAGAAGGATTAGCCTAAACCTAAAGATAAGAGTCAAGAAGAAGATGAATCACTGTACAAGGATAAGGATAGGAGGGGGAAAGAGAAGAGTAAATCTCCAATTAAGCTTGCCAGAAAGCGCTCCCTGGAGCAAGACAGCTTTGCTGGGTCCCAACCCAAAAACTACAAACTGCTCAAAGATCGGATCCCACAACTCCTCAGGTCCAATCACCTTTGCCATGAGCCAGATACCTACCAGGACTGATGAGACCAAGATTACACTCCCCTATTCTCCAGGAAACGAGACACTCTAAACCACCATCAGTGGCATCATCCATTCATTCATCTCGAATCTCATGGAGCTGGATGTCCATAGGATGATGAGGAAGTTTTTGAGGACAAAAATCCAGTTGCATCAGGTACAAGTGGCTGTGTCCTAGAAAGGTCACTCTTTTCTCTATGCAATAAACTGATATGTTACAGATTTCAGTTGGGAGACAGAGTCCCACACTCTTGAAGCATTGGTAGAAAATGTAGTTCAGTATGATTCAGTAGTTCTGGTAAGTGCAAGAGTACTGAGAACTTGAGTGAAGTTGGTGAGGTATAACCTTGATGGCCATTCTGTGGCTTAAGGGAGGTGTAAAGTCACTAGATAATGCTTTAAGGACCAGCCACAAGACAGAGAAAGAGTAAATCATCTCTCTCATTTACAAGGAGCTAGTTGGCTCATTTTGCAGTGATACAATGGTATCCATTCATAGGTTTATATTAGTTACTAGGCAAGCAGTTTAGGAGAGCATTAAGGAGCCTTGCCCAAATTCCCAAATGCCCCAAAGCACTGTCTGGTTAAGTGACTTGTTCATGATCACACAGCAAGCAGATGAAGACTTAGGGAATCAAACCCTGTACCACAGGAAGTATCTTGTTAATAACTTTTAGCCTTAATTTTATGTGCTAACTGCAAGTAGGAAGAGGGGGATGTATTTGTATACATTGGTGAGAGTCTCAGTTTTTATGGAGGAATGAGGAAACAGTGGTGCTGCATATTCTAACTGGTTGTAGCATATCATCCATGTGGGTTGACAAAGGGGGAGATTTTATGGCAGCCACAAAGGGTAGTATTAATTTTTGCTTTCAAGTTTATGTGCAATGGCATATGTAAATATTGATCTAGAATGACAGCTAGATATTTGAAGGAGATGACAAGCTTGGTAGGCTGGATATTGCAGGATAGTGGGGTGGGGAGAGAAGGCATTTTGTTTAGCCTTTGGGAAGATACCAGACATATCAGTTTCATCTTTTAGGATTAGCGAGAGTTGCTGGTTTTTGAGATCGTTATAGTTGGTGGTTGTTTCATAGAAGACTAGGGCATTGCCCTAAACAGAGTTGTAACTAAATCACCTGGTCAGTCTACCAGACTGGCACCTCCCTCAGTATGAAGTCGAGGACCAAGAAAAAGGTCTTATTTATTTTATTGACATTTTATTACTGGGAAAGTCCAACTGGGTAGAAGCCCATTTTAAGCGAAGTCTTGTGGATAAAAGCTCCAAATTATTACAAAACATTTTAAGAACAATAATTATACAATCTTCAAAAATAAAACAAAAACATATGTAGTTTAAATAATTATAACAAATTAGACATAATATAAAAACATTGGTTAAGTATCAATACAAGGTATGTGACAATCATTTAATATTTAGAGAAATTTTAGACAGTTTGTAGAGAAATTAAAGGTAAGTTAGTCTAATACAAACATGAACTGCAATATGAAGTGAGATAAAACAGGCTTATGGTATGTTTAGATTAGAGAGAAAGGAAAGAAAATCATCAGTAAGGAAGTAAGTTAAAAAAGGAGAGTAAGGAGGTATAATGAATGAAAAGGTACTTCTTCACATTTAGAGATATAGTTTATCTTGGTTTTGAGCAAGAACAGACTCAGATTTTAGCTAGGAAGTCTAGAAAGATGGGTGGGAGAGTGGGTGTAAACCTGATGGATGCAGGTAAGGAGTTCAAGGCCTTAGCAATCATGTTCGAGTACATATAATGCCCAGTAGATTTGCTGGGATTGTACAGACATGAGTTTTTGGTCACTGGATCACAGTGACTGAATGGGAACATAGTTGTGCAGAATATTTTTTAGTGCTGGACAGGCAGATGGATGATAGATAATTTTATAGTTGGTTAGAAGATGTGTATATGTTAGTTGATGTGACAGTTCTAACCAGTTTAGGCTTTTCAGTGCTGGGTTCTGCAAGGGCTGTCTGCTGCAAATTTAGCAGCTTTGTTATAGCATTGTTCAAGTTTTAATTTTTGTGAATCATGGAGGTTCATCATGAAGATCCAGCAACAAAAATCACTTGCAGATCACTAAAGCCAATAACTCTGCTGGTGAAGCACTATTCTCTTGCGCCATAGCCAAATTATGGAACTCACTCCCACCCACAATTACCTCCGTAGCATCATGCACCAACTTCAAAACTTTATTAAAAGCGCACCTAAAAACATGCTGGCTATGCCTTGCAACTCCCACTCTAATATCATCAACCCCATCCAACTACTGCCTTTCTTTCACCTCCACTAACTACCTTGATGATAGCAAGCTCAGATGCTCATAAGCCTAGTACTTATTATACAGCAGGAACTTCTCATTGTTACATTTGTTAATGCCTGTTATGTACTTCACAGATAGTTGTCTACTGATGTACTATGTTCTTCATCTGCTAATATGTTGTAAGTAATTTCTATGTTAAATTGTTAATCACTATGTAATCCAATGTAACTACTTTCTGTTTATTTTACTGTGGAGTTTTTCTCCCCGGGCCTCCGCTGAAAATGGACCCACGTCCAGTCGGACACTCCCGGTCAACACATTTAAATAAATAAATAATAAATAAAGGTTAGTAAGGATGGGAACACCATAAAGAAGAGTGGGGAGGAGATAAGAAGTGGCAAGTGTAGTTTTAGTTGCATCGGTGAGAAAGTTTTTGGCTCTGTAAAGCATCCCTAGTTTTTAATGAGTTTTTCTTATGCAATTTTGTGTATTCAGGTCATATGTTAGATTATCATCCACTATAGTTCCTAAGAGTTTTCTGTGAGAAGTGACTTCAATGGTTGTATTATCAAGAGAGAGAACTTTAAATTTTGTTTTTTCATGAGAGAGGGATTTGGGGGAAAGTAATAGTTTGGTCTTTTTTGGGTTGACCTTAAATTGTTATGAAGCCATGGTTCAGCAGCTGTTGAAGCTCCTTAAAGGTGTACCATGTTGTCTAATGTGCAAATGAGAGTGGAATCATCTGTGTATTGTATTAGGGTGGCTTGTTGTGTGGAAGTATAGAGGGTGTTGATGAAAATGTTGTAGAGGACAGGAGTAAGGATAGAACCTTGTGGTACACTGGTGGTGAATGGGAGGTAAGGAGAGAGAGTGTGGAGTGCTATTTTACTGACTGATACCTATTAACAGGTAGCTTTTGAACTACAGAAGGGTGGGTTGAGTGAGACCTAGTGAGGACAACTGAAGTGGGAATTTGCTGTGACAAACTGTGTGGATTCCTGGATAGACCTATTTATAATGATTAAGACAGGCTAGGCAATGTTACTGGCTGCTATTTTTAGGTACTGACTTGAAAGGTCATCAGCTGAAGAAGAGCACAGTTTGTTTAAGAGTAGTTTTATATAGGATGTGGACACAAGTTTGAAGGGGAAAGTGGATGTGGTGATATGCGGCTGTTGGGCAGGGAAGGGATTAGATGCTGAGGAATCCGTAGTTAGAGATGCTATGCTATGTATAAAATAAGAGTTGAACTGTATTGCATTTTCGAGTGGTGAGTTATCTGTTCATGATTTTGGGTTAAATTTTTGGTTGGGATGTAAAATTTCTTTAATGGATGTCCACAATTGTTTAGGGTTGTGTTTAGTATTATTCTGAAAGTTACTATAGTATACTTTTTTGTCTTCATTTATTTGCTTTTAGTCTGACTGCGTAGCATTCTGAAGTTTTCAAAATATTGAGGTGTTTTATATTTTTGTCATTCTTTCCATGCTTTTTCTTTATCCTACATTAGCATTCTACTCTTTTTGGTTAGCTAGATTGCATTATTTGTTTTCAGTCTGTTCCTTCTAGAAGATGCAAAGATATTTAGGAAAGTTGTATTGAATTCAGTTAGAGCATTATCACAGGGGAGGATTTTTAGGAAGTTCCAATTAAATGATAGTATAGCAATGAACATGTCTGGGTTAAACTTGGAAAGGTTGTAATATGCTGTTTAACTGGATGTGTGAGATATCTAATCATATAGATTGGGAGATGATCACTGAGTGAGTCTGGCATTGTACCTGTGGTGTAGTATTTGCTGGGGTCTGATACTAGGATTCAGTCCAGTAGAGAATTTGATGTCTTGCTTTAATGTGTGGGGCTATTAGTTGTGTGAAACCATACAAGTTCATGCTAGATGTAGGGGAGTTACAGTGTATATCCAACCAATATGTAGGATTTGATACTAGCATAACATTAATACATATCCATTACAGGTTTGAGCATATACATTGTTTTGAAATTAAGTTGTTATAATAAATCATGTAGGACGACCCATGCTTGTAGAATAGAACTCTTGGGCTACCTGATTATTAAATTATTATTAAATTTTGTCCTGGGGCTCGTATTTACTTCTATTTTGAACATTAAAACCAGATTGCTATTTGTTTTGTAATGGTGAATAACATAATGTAGACTGACTTGTATCGCAATTTATAAGTATTTTATTTCAGTTGATGTCACAGGGAGACATGTTTAGTTAGGAAGTTTGTGTAAAATATTTCACATTTTTTAATCATATTTTTAATACAATATAACAATAATAATTAGATAACATATGCTAGCGAGATTTGTTTTGATGTAATTTCTGATGTTTTGTTGTGTCACACACAATTTGAATTTATGCACTTTAAAGTTAATAAAAGATGGTTCTCACTTCTAATGTCATTAATTAATGAACCAATCTACAATGAAGTGCTTTGTCTGAAGAAGGAAGGATACAAAGCCTTCCGAAAGTGCTTGCGTACAAATAAAAGTTCTAACGTTTTAAATAGAGCTACTGTATTTGTGAAAACCTTCACCTATTGGATTTACTGTTATATATCCAACCAATTGACATTCACATCACCTAGTAATATTATTTCTTCGGGAAATGTTATGGATATCCAAAGTAGGATATCCTTCAGTATAGCTGTACTGTCACTAGGCAAGGTATAATAGGTTCATAGGTTCATAGATAGGTACTAGGCTATTAGGGCTAATAATAGCCCTAGGGCCTATATAAGCCTAGCCAAAAAGGTACCCTGGCTTTCGTCATCCAAGAAAATGTTTTTCTTGTGGCCCTGTCGAGCAGAGCCACAGAAGTGATCCCTGGGGTGAATTTCCTATTTCCCATCCAGTCATCAAGATTTTTCTTGACGCGTGCTAATGAGGAGCTCTGTTTGACATAGATAGGTAGTCTGTTCCAGAGTATGGGAAGTCTCTGGGACAGGAACAAGGGAGCCTGCAGGATTTTTTGCAGGGGGGTGCAAACCCAGGGCCCTGTCCACAGAGCCCCACCACTTCTGCTCACAGAGCCCCACCCCCTCCACCCACAGAGCCCCACCCCCATGCAGCCATGACAGGGTCCCTTTATTTGGCTATTTCTCCTCAGTTGCCATAAACACTGTTCAAAATTCTCAGTGTGCATACTGTTTTATGCTTTACTTCTACAATGATTACAGATATCTAGATTTAATTAGGAATCCATGATAAGTTTTTTTTACATACCCCATGTACATTGCAACTAACTCAAGGGAACTTTCAGCTGGCAGCCCTTTTGAATTCTGACCAAGAAGGCTTGGCTGTTCAGTTCTCTATACTGGAATAATTTCTCATTCATTGCTAATCATTTTATTTACTTGGGTACTAACAGAGTTTTCCTTTTTACTTTTTACCTACCATAAAGACAAGATATTTGTTTTATCTCAAAATACTTCCTCTTGTTTTATTTATTTATTTATTTATAAGTGACTTAGAAACAACTACTGGGGAATAGTGTTCATTAGCTCTGTATTTCTCATGTAGAACACTAAACTGAGTCCCATGAGCCTGTTCAGATTATACAGACTTAAACAGATTAGTTTATAACACTAGTGTTCTTTGGCTTCCAAGATTAGCTCTCAGTAACACAAGTTGCTGTTTAAATAAAATCTGGTATTCTGTGCTCCGAATGCACGACACATTATAGCTGTATTTAACTTAAACTGTGTTGTTGTTGTTGTGTCTTTCGGCTTTTCCCAGTTAGGGATCGCCACAGCGAAACTCCGGTCTGCTAATGATTGGTAGTTGATTTTTACGTGCCGAGTTACCAGCCCTGAAGCACAACTGTGTGCAGTCACTAAATTATGTATATCTTTTAATTAATGCTTAATCAAGCATTTCTTCATAATCCCAACATTGACACAGTTGCGAGTCATCACTTCATCTTTTTAAAGATAATTCTAATAGCCCTAATATATGCACATTATTAATTCTTTTTTCAAGATTAGTTTTACTGAGTGGGCGAGGGAAATACTGGGTGTTTTCTGCTTTTGTGTGGTTGACCCTCAGTTATATGAAACTGGGTCTATTATCAATGATGTGAACAACTTCATTATGTTGTTGTTGTTAGTCTTTCGGCTTTTCCCGGTTAGGGGTCGCCACAGTGGAACTCCGGTCCGCTAATGATTGGCAGTTAGTTTTTTTTTATGGTGTTGAGTTGCCAGCCCGACGCCCAACCATCAACGAAGGCACGCCCATTCTAACCTGCGTAAAAATGACTTAAACAACCTTGAACGTTGCTGTAATAAAATAGCTAAATTTGCTGTTAATTTACCCCATAAAAGTCTCACCACTGTTATGCTCTTCATCTTAAATAGACTAAACTGCCTAGCCTATCTTTCAATCAACTTATCACTGTTCATAATATAATCTACAAATCCAACAACTGTCCTGCTCTCATCTGTTTAGTTCAACATAACTCTAGTAATAGACCCCTTAGATCATCTGACAAATTAATGCTTAAGGTAACCAAATCTATTAACTTCTATGGAGACTTCCTGAATTCAAACAAAATAGCTAAAATCTAGAACTCTCTTCCCAAACACATTCTAAAAAACCCCAGATACTCATAAGTTTAAACTACTACTAAAAAGAACACTTCACTAAACACTGGCTGTACTCTTGTACTGTCTCGGATTAATTCTTAATATCTACTGTTATTTACCTACGTATCAGAAGACATATTCTTTCACCTTTATATCTCCTGCTCTTAGTAATTGCTCTTCTGTACACTTTCCTTATAGAAAACACTTCATTCTAGTTTCTTGTATTGCTTGTAATTATATTATGTTTAACTCCAGATATATAAATAAATATATATATATATATATATATATCAACATTGGGGAAGGGGGCACAACTTTCTGTCGACGAAATGAAAATGAACTCAAAAAATGTGTCAGTGTCAGTGAAATGAATAGTGAATAGATAGGATATATATATATATATATATATATATATATATATATATATATATAAAATGTTTATGTATTTTTGACTCATTTTGCTATTAATTAAATCCAAATATTATTGTATTTTCCTCTGTTGCAGTCATTTCCTAAAGTTTTCTATATGTGCATTTTTTTGTTTGGAGATTTTTTTCTCCCCGGGTCTCTGCTGACAATACCCAGTTAACAAAATATAATAAATAAATAAATAATAAATGTAATAAATATTTCCTTGTAAGTGGGAGCCACAAAATGTCAGCCTTTCCTATTCTGTACCTCAATTTATACAAGCTTTCCAACTCTTCTAGAGAACTTTCAAGGGCCTCCAACTTCTCTTCCCCATAATGATCATGCTTAAAGCTTTAGACCTTTTTTCTTGACACAGACATTACAATATCCCTTCCTGACTGTTACTGTGATGAGTAGCCATGCATAAGAAGTGTATATATTTATACATATGATTATACATATGATTATAATACAGACATTGTATTAATTATAATATAAAATAATTTAATTATATCCCTTCTATAATACAGCACCACTTGTTAGACTGTGTTTTAAATTTATAGTTTTGAATATTTTTCCAGTAAGCAATGAAACAAAACATATGAACCAATAATGGCAAACTTCCCAATTCAGAACATTTCAACCATAAAAGGCCACTTAAACCTCTGTCATTAAAATCCACCAATGTCAGTCAGTATGCACAATCTGCAGAAGTAAAAGTAATATGAATAATTCCACATTAAAGAGATCTGAAACTAATGAAGAGGTTGTTGCTAGAAAACAACTTTATATTTCAGCGTTTCATCTACAAATTAAGTGCCTACTGCCCTTAAAGAAAAAATTGCCCATGCTACATAAAAAAAAATGGTAAGCTAGTATATTGCAATAGGGAATGGGTGGCAAGCTGAAAAACAGGTTCATAGTTAGTAGGCATTACCTCCAAAGGAGGACATACTCAGGACTGCAGCACCCCATCCCTTTAAAATACAACTCTACATGCTGTGGAAGTAGAACATATAGCCTTCTACATCAAGATGCAAGTATGCTACCTGCTGTGCTACAAACACTGCTTTAAAATTCTATATGACAATAGTGATACCATTTGCTGAACAAAACAGTTGTACATTTTAAGCAAACTTAGCATGAGCAGCAGTAAATTTCTCTTCTCTTGAAGCTCACAATTCCTTAAAAATGCACTTGAAAATAAATTCCACTTGCTAACTCTAACTAGGGCATTTCACTCTCTCTCTCTCTCTCTCACACACACTCCTTATCATCTTAGTGCAAGAAATCTGGACAAAGCCTAAAATAAACAGGGACATATTATAAATATTAAAAAGAAAAAGAAAAAAATACACCACCAGAGGTAGAACACAGCTGCAACTCAATGAGGACAAACACTCAGCCAGTCAAAGAAATAAAAATCCACTATTTATTCCAGCACAAAAACAGGTAAGCGCTTTCGCATTGGAGCTTCATCAGACCTTTAAAAACAGTAGACCTAACCTATCTTTTATACAAAACCAACTCATCTAATAAATCAATTAAATAATTAATTAAATAATCAACGCTTAAAGTCACAGTAAAGAAATACAAAGTGAATAAATACAAAGTGATAGAAACAAGGTTAAAACAAGAACATTACACAATGCATACTTACATTCTTAAAGTCACTTTAAACCAATATACATTCACAGACTGTACACTAAAAGAAAAACTAAAGATAAAAAACTATCAAAGACTTCATTTACGAAGTCTTCTTTTCTTCAAAACTGGCTTAATGGAAACAGAATTTTTTAGTATGCATTTTTCTAAAGGATATGACGTCTAAAATCAAACGTCTTATTATTTAGCAACTTCAATCCTTTTAGGAGGAATATGGGGCAAAAACCTGGACAGCTGAGGGGTATGCTACCTCACCCTTATACATACATACACACACGCACACACACTACCTCTCAGTCTCTTAGCACAAGAAATCTGGACAAAGCCTGTTATAATATTGGGGACAAGGGCCCAAAACTAGGGACCCATTTAGAAAGTTACTACAATAACAGGATTTGTGTTAGAATGCGTTTTCTAAAGTATGAAATCTGAAGCTCAAATACATGTCATTATTTAATAACTTTAATCGTTAGCTTATCCCAGTGATTTGTCAAAAAAAAAAAAAAAATTATGCGGAACAGACCAAAAATATAAGGCAAAAATCTGGACATTCTGTGAAAATCTTTACAGTTCTGAGGTCTGACACACACATACATACCCCCTACCTCCTTAGAAAGTGGATAGAAGAACAAATTTTGCATTAGTATGCATTTTCTGAGGATGTTGTTTGTCTTTTCGGACTTTCCCGGTTAGGGGTCGAACTCCAGTCCGCTAAAGATTAGCAGTAGATTTTTTATGGTGCCAGGTTGCCAGCCCGACGCCCAACCTTCAGCAAAGGCATGCCCATTCACGCATTTTCTGAGGATATGAAGCCTAAAACTCAAATGTCTGCCAATATTTTGACTTCAATCCTCAGTGATTTGCAAGACAAAATTAAATTTTATGAGAAACAAACCGAAAATATGAGGCAAAAAAATTTGGATAATTGTGAGGTATGCCCCCCCTTACTTACACACACAGACCTACCTCCCTCTTACACACACACCTCCCTCCCTCTTACAAACAAACACACACACCTCCCTCCCTCCTACAAAAGGCACACACCTCCCTCCCTCCTACACACACACCTCCCTCTCGCACACACACCTCCCTCCTACAAAAGGCACACACCTCCCTCCCTCCTACAAACGCAAACACCTCCGTCCCTCCTACAAACGCACACACACCTCCCTCTTACGCAAGCACACACCTCCCTCTTACGCAAGCACACACCTCCCTCTTACTCAAGCACACACCTCCCTCCCTCTTACAAACGCACACACCTCCCTCCCTCTTACAAACGTACACACCTCCCTCCCTCTTACAAACGCACACACCTCCCTCTCTCTTACAAACACACACACATACTTTTCCCTACCTATTTGTAGGACACACACACACACACACACACACACCTATACTTTTCCCTACCTATTTGGAGGACACACACACCCATACCTTTTCCTACCTATTTGTAGGACACACACATCCATACTTTCCCTACCTATTTGTAGGACACCACACACACACACACACACACACACACACACACACACACACACACACACACACACACACACATACCTTTCCCTACCTATTTCTTATACATGGAAACGAGTCAGTACACATTAACTCAATAATGGGTGTCTCGCTATACACACAAGAAACAGACTTCCACTATAAAATGCTGTGGAGACTCCGATGTGACAGTTTCCCTTTTTAGTGTAGATGAAAGAATGAAAAAAAAAAGCCAGAAACACCTGAAAATGTAACAAGAATAATGAGAAGGGCAGACACGGTGGGAAAAATGTTTGCCAGTAAACAGTATATTACAAAAAGACAAAATGTTAAATATATAGAGACGAGTAACAATTCGTTCATGACATTTAATATGAGACTACAAATACAATTGTAATCTTAAATTCTGATCCTTCAGTCTGGGTTACTGAAGAGTCTGCAGTTCAAAACTACTTGACATCACACCATAACAACATCCATCTGCCTGGAAACTATTAACCAATTACACGGCTATTATACCATTTATAAACAACAGCTTCACAATAATATAAACAAGTTTTATTCTTGCTGATCACAAGCTGTCTTAGGAGTAGAACACTCAATTTATCAAACTCTGACATCACAATTCCTGCTTCAAATCAGATGACAAACAACATTTAACACACGATTGAATAACTAAAAGCAACCAAGAAGATACAACATCCTTCTGAAGTTAAAAGTAGACCAATAAGTAACATTAGAAACTGTGAAAGCGCACAAAATATTCACTACAAGGGCCCACAACATATGAAGAGATAGAGAATTATGACTGTTTTTTCTTTACAAGAAAAACTGACAGAACTGAGGTTACTCTGCTTTATTACAAAATGCAAATTTACTGAAAGATGTCAGCTCCCTGAGTAAATGTACACAGAAGACAAGTGAAAGAAGGAAACATATCAGACAAAGGATGAAGATGAACTACTTATGTACAGACCTATAGTTATTCAGTAGTTGCTACAAAACCAGGTTCTGTCAGCTTTTCTAGAGACCAAAAGCACCTCAAACTGGTTCCAACAGAAACGCTACTACATCCAGCATTCAGCTTCCACCACCAAGACACCCTGAAGGAATTTCAAGCAACAACCAATTTGAATGACACAAGACAAAAGCAAGGACAGTAGAAAGTCTTATGTTTATAAAGAAAGTCACTGTCTTGCATCTCAACAAAATTTTAAAGAAACACCACAAAAAATAGAAATACAAATTCCTACTCACTACACCCACAGCCATCTTTTTAATTTAAGTCTTTTGGGTTTCTATATTTCTAATACCACGACACAGGAATCATGGCCTACTCCATTCCCAAGTCAGAGAAACATGTCATATGTTTTATAAATGAAACTCAGTAGGCAAAATCAACATTTTTGTGTGTGATTACTTTATCATTTAAATTACAAAAAGCAAATAATGAACATTTAACTAAAGCACTTACTTTCCGATGCAATATATGGTGTGGTGGATGGTTTACACTCTTCCCGCCAAACAGCCAGTCAGAGCAGTGCAGATCCAGGTCAGCAAGTTCGCGACCAGAGCGGGAAAGGGTAGGCAACTGCGGAAATGATGTTTATGTACCACAGACTTTTTTTTTCCTTGAACCAATCACAATGGAAATGCGGGATAGATAGAGCCAACCACGAACGGCATTGCAGGAGGGCAAGCAAGCAACTATGCAGCTGAGCCGTGAATATAAAGAAGGTATTTAGCGTTTTTTTTAGTATATTTAAATGTTGACACATTATAAAATGTTGTTATATATATATATATATATATATAATATATATTTTTATATATATATTTTAGTATATTTAAATGTTGACACATTATAGAATTTCTATTTATGTTTATGTGATAGACCAGAGTCAGTTTTAATTATGTACTTAGCAATGTTTGAGCTGCAATGTATGTTTTATAGTGTTGCTGATTTACACACTGATGTTAGTTTCTTTACTGCTTAGACAAGGCAATGAATGTGTTAAATTGGTTCAGTGATTAGTGTGCCTCATTGGCCGCTAGAATGTTTAAAGATGTGACTTGAGTTTTAACAGTTTGGTCTGAGGAAGCGGATGTATTCCGTGAAAGCGCTTACCTTGTTGTGTTGCTATTAAAGAGTGCTGTGTTGGAACCAGTTTGCCTTTTGACATAGCTTTGTATGTTAGGCAGAGATCGCCTCTGAGTAGGCGATATGTGATGGAGTAAAGCTGGAGTGTTTTGAGATGGTCTGCGTAGGGCATCTGTTTGAGGCCAGTAATCCTCTTTGTGAGGTATTTCTGTGGCCTTTCCAGTTGTTGTAGATGTCTCGTGATGTACATACCAAAAGGGGTGCTGTAATCTACAATGGGTTTAATGAGTGATGAGTAGAGGGGAACAATGACCTCATTTTTTCTGGATGAGAAACTTTTTGTGATGAGGTGAGCCACGTAGAAGGATTTCCTGACCACTGTGGCGATGTGATTATCAAAGGAGAGACTACTGTCTACCTGTGTCCCAAGGTCTGTTATCACACTTTCGGCGTTAAGTAGACTACCACATATGTGGTAGTTCATGGGTACAGAGTTTTTACCAAAGGGGATGACAATACACTTTTTGGCATTGAGTTTCAAGTGATGGCTTTGACACCAGGCATCTGTCTCAGTGAGGCCCTTTTGTAGTATGTCCACATCGTTAGGAGTTTCAGTTATGGCTCCTAGTTTGCAGTCATCTGCAAACTTTGTTAGCCAAAGACCTTCTATGTTAGCCTGTACTTTAGAGGAGTAGATACCAAACAGGAGAGGACCCAGGACTGAACCCTGTGGTACTCCACTGGTCTGACGTCAGATTTGGAGTCTGCTACTTTCACAGTGTGGGTTCTGTCAATGAGCCAGTTGGCAACCCATCTTGTGACATAGGGATTTATACCTAGTTTAGTGAGCTTGTCTATAATTCCAGAGTGGGGGGATGGTGTTGAAAGCCTTGGCGAGATCTAGATAAGCTGTGTGAACCACCTTAGCCTCATCTTTGGCTTTGGTGACTGCTTCAAAGAAGTCTATCAGGTTTAGGAGACATGATCTGCCTTTTACAAACCCGAACTGGGTAGGGTCCAGAGTTTGGAGATTACCAATGTCTTTGTTTATGAGTTCCATGATGATACGTTCCATGGCCTTGCAGACCAGGCTCATCAGGCTAATGGGGCAGTAGTTCCCGGGGTCCGTCGTGGCTCCCCCCTTTGTGGAGTGGGATAATCGGCGCGGTGTGCCATTCAGTGGGCACAAAACCTGAGGTGAGGCTATGATTGAACATGGTACTTAGGTAGGGTGCTATTTCTTTCTGTAGTTCGTGTAGAATGCAGCCTGGGATATTGTCAGGTCCCATGGATGCTGTGTTCTTGGCTTTGGAGAGTGTGTTTTTTTTACCTGTGCAGCCATGATTACAGGAACTTTGCATTCTTCCGGTATAGAGATTGGCCCTCTAGGGGGTGAGAGGGGAGTAAAGTTAGCACTGAACCTATATGCCAGGATGTTGGCAATATCAGTTGGTTCTGTATATTTAGTGCCATTGTGCTGTAACTCAGAGCAGATCTGAGTGTTGCCATTAAGATTCTTGACATAGCTGTAGAATGCTTTGTGGTTGTCTTTAGAGTCAGTGGCAATTTTGTTTTCGTAACTAGCTTTGGAGGATTTTATGAGGGATCTCAGTTTCTTACTGAGGTTGACCAGGGAGTTTACTCTTTTTTGCAACAGTTTCTTTCTTCTGTTGTAGCATTTGTTTATGGCAGAGAACCACCAGATTGGCCTCCTGTTTTTGGAGGATAACATCTTGGTTCTATTAGGGATAGCATGATCCGTGCACTCATGTAAGTGCTTATAAAGTGCATTTGTGTAGGATTTTTTTTCACCTCTAATCAAACTTTCATTCTATGATGCCTTCCATTCCTGCTATAATCCTTGCCCCTGCACTACTCCTACTCCTCATTCTTCTTCCTCTATACCATTCCACCTCTTATACCAACTTTCATCTAAACCCCCCAAATCCACCTCCACCACCATACCCTAAAAATCATTACCACAATATCTCTGCCTCTTTAACTCCATTTCACTCCTCCTTTCTATTAACATTAAAACTCTTCCAAATCCCAAATAAATACTACAAACCTAAACCTACCCCCTACCATCCTTTCCCTAACAAACTAAAGCCTAACAAACTTACTCACCTTCTCTCTTTCCTCTGCTTAGCAGGCGACATTCATCCCAACCCTGGACCAAACTTGTCTCAAACAAATAACCATAACTTCAACAACAAACCAAATTGTAAAGACCTCAAATTTCTCACCATCAATGCCCAAAGCTTAACTAATAAAATCACCCTCTTTCATGCCTGGCTGAACCATAATTCACCTGATATTGTAGCCATCTCTGAAACTTGGTTAAAACCACACATAACCGACACTGAATTCCTTCCCCCGGTTTTCAATCCCTCCGATCTGACCGCATAAATAAAAGAGGTGGTGGTGTAGCACTAATCTACGCTAATCACTTATCCATCACTCCCTTCCCAAATCCTATCCCTTCCTTTCATAATGCTGAACTAGTAACCGGCCTTCTAAAATTAAATGACTATAAAAGTATCTGCATCATTTCCCTTTACATTCCTCCTGGTAACAACACCAATACCTTGGAAAACATCCTCTCTTGGACCGCCTCAAATATTAAACATGAAACTTACATTATGAAAGATGTAAATATTAACTGGCAAAAAATCAGTGACCATAATCCCACCTTATCTATCAATCTTTTCAATTTCACACAACTTATTAACTCTACCACTAGGCCCAACAAAACTAACCTCACAGGCTCCATCCTAGACTGGATCCTGGTGTCTCATCCGAACAGAACCACAACATCTGGTGTCATTCCAGACCCTCTAGGAGACCACCTCCCTGCCTTCACCCATAGAACAACACCCTCTTCCTCCTTCGCCCACAAACTCTTACACACTCACAACTTAATCAACTTTAACCCCTCCACCTTCTCTGACTCCCTCAAAATCACTAACTGGAACCCACTAAAAACCCTACCCCTAGACGAAGCCATTGATTTCTTTAACTCCAAATTCCTTACTGTCCAAAACTCCTTAGCTCCAATCCATTCTAAAAGAGTCAAAGCCAAAACTGCCCCTTGGCTTACTAAAGAAACCAAGAAAATTATGCAACAAAGAGTTAAATCTTGGAAAAACTATCTCCATCATAAACAACCTGAATACTTACTTAAGTTCATACAGTTACGAAACCTAGCCAAAAAACATGTCATAACAGATAAAAAGTCTCACTACAACCATTTACAAATAAATCATGCAAAAAACCCCAACCAGTTCTGGAATTCTATTAGTTCTCTTCTTAAGACTGGTACAACAAACAACCCTTGCCCTGATACTAGCAAATCTGACCAAGAAATTGCCAATCTGTTCAACTCCTTCTTCACCTCTTCTATTGCTGAGCTAACCAAAACCTTCCCCAACAACATCCCCCCACCCCCCTCTTCCCAAGTCTCCACATCCTCACCTCCCTCTCCTCCTATCTTTGAACTTAAACCTGTAACCACCCACTTTATAAAAAAACTTCTCTCCAAACTCAAACCTTGCACCAATGCCCCTGACAACATCCCCTCCTCCTTCTTAAAAATTGCCTCCGACAGTATTGCTCTCCCTATTAGCATCCTGATAAATAGATCTCTTCTCGAGTCTTATGTACTGAAACTATGGCGCTCTGATTTTATTCTCCCACTCCACAAAGGTGGCAAAAATTGTAACTTCTCTAACTTCCGTCCCATAGCCATCCTCTCCTATCTCAAAAATTCTTGAAAAATGCATCCACCTGCAGCTCATGCCATTCCTAACTGATCACCAGCTGCTCTCTCCTACCCAACATGGTTTCCGCCCTGGGCATAATACAAACACAGCCCTTCTCTCCTTTTTACACTCTGTCAATTCAGCTCAAGACTTTGGTAACTTAGTTTCATCTGTTCTCTTAGATCTATCTACAGCTTTCAATACCATCTCCCACTTCCATCTACTAAACCATCTATCTAACCTCAACATCTCCCCAAAAACTCTATCCTGGTTTTCCAGCTACCTTTCTGACAGGTCCCAAGTTGTGAAATGGGGCCAAGCCTCCAACAGCTTCCTTCCTACCCCCACAGGAGTTCACCAAGGCTCCATACTTGGCCCTTTGCTATTTAACATCTTCGTTAATGATTTCCACAAAGCTATTCCCAATACCAAAATTGTCCAATACGCAGACGACTCTACTTTGATCTGCTCTGCTTCCAGCTTTAAAGAACTCCAATCTCTAACTCAAACCGCCTTCGCAACCACTGAAAAATGGATGCACCAAAATCACCTCTCACTTAACGCTAACAAAGCTAAGATTCTTCTTTTCACCCACTCAAAATCCACCACGACCGAAAAAAATTAATTTCAAATTTCTTGCCTTAACTCCATCATTAACACCGTTCCGTCCGCTAAACTCCTAGGGGTCACAATCGAAAAATTCAATACCCATATCCAACTTAACATCAAGAAAACCCATATAAAACTCGGCCTACTGTACAGAAATAATCAATTCCTCTCCCCCTCTACTCGACATACCTTAGCCACTACATATCTCCTCCCATCTCTTCTATATGGTGCCCCTCTGCTTACAAATCTATCTTCTACCCTAACCTCCAAACTGGAAATATGCTACAATAAAATTTCCAAATTTGCCACCAAGGCAATTTCCCTCTCTCATCACTGCACATCCCTACAAAGTGTAAATTGGCTTGAACTCCCCAATCAACTAGACTACCTCCAAATTGTCTCAGCCCACAAATTAATCTTTCAACCCACCCTCTGCCCCGCACTATCTAATATTCTCCAACCTTACACCCCCCCCAGACCCCTTAGATCTTCTAATCAAAACCTTATTTTCATCCACAAACCCAAACGTCCAGCCAGTCAACTTTTACTCTCCTTTTCCCTTGCTAAAAAATGGAATGCCCTTCCCTCTACCATGAGGACCTGTGACAACCTACACTCCTTAAAAACTCAACTCATCTCCTCCCTGCATACTCACCGAAAATGTAACTGCACACTTCACTCTATACCTCCCAAGCTCCCCTCTTCCTTCTCTCCTGGATAACCTTCATATCTTCCAAATTTCTCTCTTAGTCATACATTGCTAATGTAACTAACAACTACTCCCAACCCTATGCAAATTGCCTATCATCCTCCCGGACTCTTTCTTTAACGTCCAATGTTACTTAATTGAAGCACTACCAACTTGAATGCATTCTATCTACGGTTTGAAAATTCAACCCTTTGTATGTAAATAAATTTTATCTTTGTATTTTATTTGTACTTCTTAATTGTTTGATCATTATGTCTTGTAACATTGTATTATGGAGCTTTTCTCCCCGGGCCTCCACTGAAAATGGGCTCTCTAGCCCAGTGGACCTCCCCGGTCACCAAACTGAATAAATAAATAAATAAAAATTCAGCAGTCATACCTCTATTGTCCGTCTGCATGGGTGTCATGAAGTTTGCCACTTCTGTCTTAAGAAGTTTGAAGTTGGCTTTGGAGAAGTTTTTTACTGTGGTTTCCCTAATTGGGGGTGGGGGTGGGATGTGGATGCCTAGGGTGATTAGCTTGTGGTCTGATCTGACCAACGAGGAATTGGCCTCTGGTGTAGAACACTGGTTGCCCATGTTGGTAATGACCAGGTCTAGGATATCGCTGCCCCTGGTGGGGGTGTGAATAAGTTGATCCAAGGTGTTGGAATTTATGAATTCCAGAAAACGTTGAGCAAAAGAGTTGGTACATGAGTAGTTTTCCCAGTTAATGGTGTGGTAGTTGAAATCGCCGATTATTAGGGTGTTGGGTTGTACCCTAATACTTTCCAGTGTATCAAGAAATGAGGAGTGGGAATCCCGGGGCATGGTGGGGGGGGGTCTGTAGCAAGCTACAATTTGGATTGCGGTCTTGCCCAGAGTTAGTTGCACTTGGATAATCTCGGATGCTTTATGTTGTGCAACTAGCCTGGAGGTGTGGATATTCTTAATGAATATGGACACGCCTCCACCTTTAGTGTTTTGGTCCAGGTTAGGTGGCCGAAAGGTGTGGTATGAATCATAGCCTGGTAATGCAAGGGTGCTCCCTGGAGCCTTGAGCCTGGTCTCTGTCACCGTATAGATGTCAATGTTCTCCATTTTAAGGAGTGCCTTGAATGAGGCACAGTATACTAACCTCGAAAAAGGGTATAGCAAAATAAATTTAAAATGGGTGGCGAAAGCCAAACACATTTTGGCTAGGCTTATAAATGCTGTAGGGCAGATAGCCTAGTATGAACCTAGGAACCTATGAATGCATTTTGAGGTTTAGACGTCTAGCATTGAGTAGCATTACCCTCAGATTTTGCTTGCTTGTACCTGTTACAGTGGTGAATTTGTCATTTGAACCTTGCCTAAAAAAGCCACTATAGGAGTGGCAAGAGCCTTAGCCAGCATCTGGAATCCCAAGGGCGACAGGTGCAGGCCATCTGTGGCAAAGCATCCTGGTCTATCGATCATGTCATCCCAGGCAGACAGATACTGGATCCCCTTAGAATGACAGCAGAAGCTTAGCCAATTGTTGTAGTCAATCATTTTGTCCTTGTACTGTGGTATCATTCTGGGTGATGGCAGGATGCTACTCAGGGCTAGGGTCATACCTGCCTGGGCTACAAGATTGGAGAGCTCCTCCATGTCTCTTTTCATGTAGTCCAGGGAGGTACATCTCAGGTCATTCACACCAATATGGACAATGACAGCGTCATATTTGTACTTTTTGTGGAGTGACCTGAGTGCGTGCATTATGTGGCGGATCCTGGCACCTGATAGGCAACTGACAGTAACTTTCTCCTTGTTTAGCCTGGTGAGTGGAACATCAGTGTGCCTGACTATAGAGTCACCTATGACTAGAGTGTTGGGTACGTTGATATGCCAGCTGTGGTTGAGTGGCACAATGAGTTTGTGGGCTATGTGTCATTTGGGTTGTGTTGGGTGGTAGAGTTTGCTTGCGTTTCTGCTTTGGAGGACCCTGATGCTTGGGCAGGTTTTTATTGAGAGCCCCTGCGACTGTAGTTGTATGTTTTGTGTTTCTATGTGTGTGTTTTGGTGGTGTAGGTTTTGAGGGACTATATAATGAGTGTGGTGTGGTGCAAGTGTTTACCTTCTCCTCTTGACTGTCTAGTCCAGTCTTGGGTGAAGAGAGCTTTGCTTCCAGTTTGGCTATATAAGTGCATCTCTCACAGGTTGTAGTGTTGGGTGGTAGGAGGAGAGGGTTGTCTGTGTACATGAGGCAATTGCTGCATTGCCCCAAGATGTCCAGATTCATCAGGTAGACAGGAGAAATCACTGGGAGCTAACCTTTAGACATGCCTGGATAGGTGCTTATTTATTAAGTACTAAAAACTGCTTTCCTCTAGACAAGTGAGGAAAGTTGAGTGCTGTAGTAATTTGCAGCTTATTTAGTGCTTACAACGAGTTCTGAACAAGTGCTGAGTTCAAAGGAACAGATTTGAGTGCTGAAACTAGAAAACTGGCTAGTTCTAAGAAACAAAATTAAGCTAGAAGGCTTCCCTCCAACGCAGAAAGGCTTGGGGGCTCAGAAGCCTACAAACAGTCTAGACCACTTACAGGAAAGGCAGGAAACAAGCTTAAAATGTATTTATTTTTTTTTCTTTCCCAGATGCTATCTGTGTACACAGTAGGAGTGCCTGAAATCAGAATATGATCTCACTGAACTCAGTTGAGTGAGCAAATAAGATGGGCCCGGAAGGAGTATCCAAACACAAATTTACAAGAGGGGTGGGCAGTTTCAAAGCCAGCAAGAAAAAAACAGAGTCAGAACTTCCAGTTCAGTTAATATTCAATGCAACACAAATAAATCAATATAAAGGGCAGTAATACATATTTGTTTATAACTGTTTATTTTGAGGAAAGCAATAAGAAGCTCTGATGAACTGAATTTTGGTATTGGTTTGCTGTAAGGGGAAATGTGCTAGGTACTGGGAAATATTAAAGCAATGCTACCACTTTTCCTCTCTATACAGTTATTACAGATGATATTATAGCCAGAAGGTACAACTTCAGAGTTGTTTATGCTGGGTTTAGGCCAATTTCAGTTACAGCGGGAACATCAGCCTTATGTTGGGAAATTCAGGCATGCAGTTTAACATTTTTTTTTCTTATACTTCCAACATTTATTGCAACAAAAATTAGATCACCAGAGTTGGGAATTGATTGTTAGGTTACAGAAGTGTGTGGGAGAGAATTATAATTGTGTTTGTTGGGATAGGTGGGGCCAGGATTAGGGTGTATAGCTCCTCCTAGAAGGATTTTAGTATATCAAGGAATTTGCATACTTTTTTTTTTTTGAGAGGATTCTTGCACTTAATTTTTTGTTTGGTTTGAGTTGAAGTGCAATTAATCAGCCGAAATTTGGAATAAAGGTTAGGGGCAATATTAAAATAGATTTGGTGCAACATGTGGAGAGTGTAAAGAGGAAGTGTGGATAGGTGGTTGGGACAGAGTTGGAGAGATGTTGCAAGATATTATTGAGTCATGATAAGGTGAAAAATGGCATAGTAGGAGGAGAAGAATAGAGGATAAGCTGAAGAGTAGCATAATTAAGTACAGGAATCTGTATTTCATAGACGTCAGGTAGTGGGGAAGCAGCAATGAAGCAGGAAACAAGAAGTTGCAGGACAGTAGGAGATTCGGTGATTGTAGACTCTGAGAGCTAAAAGAAGATAGGCAAGGAGAGAAGTATTTTCTGTAAAAGAAGAGAGGTAGGGTGTCCTGGTATCTTCTCTGGAATGTAAGGAATTAGAGGGGTGTTAAAGCCTAGAGTGTAAAGATGTAGTCAAAATAAGAAGAAAGTAAGGTCTGTTTGGGAAAAGAAAAAGATATCATGCAGAATAGAGAGGTACTACTTGGGATGATTGTGATTATAAATGGCTATAGTACAAAGCTGTATAGGAGGGAGAAAGATAGTTGGGAATGGGGTTGAGATATGGAAGTAGGAAACAAGAAAGAGAAGTGTATGTATAGAAGTAGTAAGGTCAGTTGGAGAGGGTTTTGAAGTAAGTCACAAGTGAAATATATGTATAGGAAGTATAATATTAGAGTAAGAGGGAGTTGGTGGAAATCAGGGGTAGGATAGAAGAGTGAAGCAGAGCACAGAGAGGCTGAGAGGAATGGGCTTCCCACCCTCGGGTCAATTTTTAAGCAAGAGCAATTACTTTATAACCAGAACAAAGCAATGAACAAAGATGCGAGTAAAACAGGTTGTCTGTCATTTCCTGAGATTAAATAACTGGCATATGTAGTATAGTCTACTGGTCAAGCAAAAGAGAACAGTGGCCAACTTAGTAAGAGATCCTTAGAGTGCATGGACTATTACACAAGGATGTTTAATCACAAAACAGGCATGCATTTAACTGATTAAAATTAATATGCAGCAATGTTCTTCATGATAAATATGCTTACATTAAACAATGACAACATTTTTGATAAGCTTGTAGGTATAGGGCCTAGTTGCAGAGCTCTTGCAGTATTGAGGTCAGATGTAGTGACCACAGGCTATTAAACTATGACAGAATTCTTAAAAAGCTTGTAGGTGTAGGGCCTTGTGGCAGACCGCAGGCTCTGCTCTATGAAGGAAGATAGTGACTGAGTGTACGAAGAGACTTCCCCAAAGAAAGACAGCATTCTGAACTGTAGCAAAGAGCTCATGCAAGCTTCTTGGTAAGTTACTAATACATTGTCATTGAAATAAATCACAGCTCAATAGCTTAATAAAAATCCACCAAAGACAACTTTGAGGCTAAAATAGCTACCCAAGTCAAAGACAATCACAAGGCATTTTTTTAATTATGTTAATAATATCAAAAGCAAAATGTAGCAATCCACTGAGCTAAATGTGAAAGATGTAATCTACAGTGAAGCTGAAGATATAGAAAACCTACTGACTAATAAATTTACCTCTAACTTTACCCTTTTTTCCCTCCTTCTGTCCCTTAAGATATTCCTGTCTTGCCTCCACCTATCACATAAGACCAAGTCCTAAAAGTGCTATCAAAAGCTAAAAATACTCCATTGATGGGTCTTGACTATATCCTTGGATGCATCTTAAATAATATGAAACACGATTTAGCCACACCCCTAACAACAATGATCGATCTCAGCCTCCACACAGGTATTGTACCAAGTAAATGGAGAAGAACTACAGTCATTCCCCCTGCATAAGGGAGGACTTTCCACAGACCCGTAAGTCTGACTAGCCTCATATGCAAAGCCATAGACATATCTTGGAACTTATCAATCAGGACATAGGGAACCTCCAAACACTGTTTTGTATTCATCTAGGACAAGTCATGCTTAATCTTCCTGGTGGATTTTTTGAGAAGGTCAACAAAGCAATGGATGAAGGCAAAATGATGCATACCACAAACCTCAACCTAGCCAAAGCTTTTGACACAATTCCCCACTCTGACATGTTACGTGCTGGATTTTCAAATCTTCAAAATAGGGGAAGTTACCTCCACAAAGAGGCCACTCACCAATGGAGTCCCACAGGGTTCTTTGATGGGATCTGTCCTGTTTGGCATCTACTTTTGTGAAGTAAAAGCAGATACCAAAGGACTAAGTTTGCAGATGACTGTAAGCTGGGAGCAGTCATTGAATCCCCAGATAACTTTGCCATCCTGCAGAAAGGTTTCTCCCAAATAAATAACTGGTGCCAAAAAATGCATTATTGTATCCTTTGAGAAGTCATCTATCTCAGGGAACTGCCACATAAATAAAATACCCCTGATAGTTGACTCAGTTGCTCTGGACTTGGAACTTATGTGGACAGTGACCTATTTGCAGTCAGGTGGATAAACCACTCCACTAAAAAACACAATTGCAAAAAAAGTTAGAAATCTCACTAAGTTTCAACCAGAGAACTTTACAAGTGCCATAATACTTAAAAGCCTACAACTAGATACTGCAGTTTCAGATTTTAATGCAGCCTTTCTAAATATCCTCAACATTTGTGCTCCACATAGAACTAAAAAATGTTAACGCAAACCTTGCACCTTAGCTATCTACCCAAACTAAACAACTCATGAAAGATAGGGACAAAGCTTGGGAAGCTTGGTCACAAGATAAAACAGAGAAAACCAGCAATATTATAGACACCTTAGAATTTGTACCAAACAGTGTACGTGATCGGAATAAAAAAATCATATTGTACTTCTTTTCAGACTAAAGATAAATATAGTAACAAGCAATTTTGGACATCAGTAAACAGTATCCTGCATCCAGGACAAATAAGTACCCCTACCCCATCCACTACAGACCCTCAAAACACTGTTGCTGACCATTTTAACCACCATTTCATTAATTCTGTTGAATCATTACATAACAGCAAAAAATGCAATAACCCCCAAGTTGCATCACCACTAAACAGTGCTCATTAAAAATTAATTTTTGAACCAGTTCCCACCTCCACTAGCAATAAACTCCTTCTTAAATTAAAATCCGTCACACTTGCTCCGTATAGTATGACCACAGAATATTTAAAAGTTGCAGCAGATATCATACCCTACTCAGTTTCCATTGTGATAAATTACTCCATTGCAGAAAACTATGTTCCTGAAATGTGGAAAAAGTGTTTTATCTTAAAAATTCATCAGGGTGGAATTTCCACTTAACTTTGAAATTATAGGTCCGTAGCAATCTGTCTCCACTACCCAAAATTCTTGAGAAATGTTTTCACTTTCAACTCCTTAAATTCTTAACCTCTAACAGCATTCTCACACCCAGACAGCTTAACTTCCATCCTAACCATAACAACTGCTGCCCTACTCAGCTGTACTAATGCAGTCAATAGTAGCAGGAACTCTAGTAAACTTGTCTCCTCAGTCTTTCTTAACCCAGTAAAAGCATTCACCACCGTTTCATTTCCATTAGTACTTCTAAAGCTCTCTGCAGTAGGCATCTCCTCCTCATCTTTTCTTTGGTTTCAGAGCTACCTGTCAAGCAGGGCATGAACAGTGTAATGGAAAGATGATTGTCACTCATCTTTTTTACTTGTGTCCTTAGGGGCCCCCCAAGAATCATTTCTTTGGGAAATTGTTATTCAGTCTCTATGCAAATGATATTCACTCCACTGCAACACATGCCACCATACTTCAGTATACAGATGACTCTACTCTTATTTGCACTGCTGCAAATCTTACAAAACTATTAGAAGTGATACAGTTTCACAGATGCAATCTTTTTCATCTGTTGGAACATGGCTAAATAAAGCTCAACTTCTCCTTATTTCACAAGAAGACTAAATTAATCTTATTTTCTCCACTCATTTCCCTGTTGAAAAAACATCTTCACTATATGCTCAGCTCAAATAGAGCATGTCTCACATACTAAACTTATAAGGGTCACACATTGATGAGTAAATGAAATATGACCATCATATAACCCCATCAATAAACAAAATCCATCAAAAACTTGGCTTACTATATAGAGCTAAACCCTATCTTACTAACACAGGAAGAAAACACATTGCCATAACCTTCCTATTATCATCCCTCCTACATGCCTCCCCAGTACTCCTCCATCTTCAGACTACATTATTATTCAAAATAGAGCAATTATATAACAAAGTTGCTAAATTTGCAGCTAACCTTCACTAGAAACTCACCACTGTTTATCACTGTAACATCTTTACTGGTTAGAGCTCCACAACATATAACCTTGACACAGCTGCTAGTAACCCACATCCCAGCCCTACTCTCCATATAGAGATCCAGGGACAAGTCCCTGTTATTTCTAAATCCTATAACTCAGCAGGTAACTCACTTTTCTCAACTAGTGTGTCAAAAATATGGAACTCCATTCCTTTCTCGCTCTCTGAAACAAATCAACATCATAAATTCATTAAAAACTCACCTAAAGCAGCATCTGTTGTGTACATTGGTATGCTCCTTCCCATCTTCTGGTTAAACCACCTTAGCTTAACCCGTCCTAAGAGCCAGAACTTACTAACTGTAGCTTTCCAGTTCAGTCAAAGGACATGCATTATCGGAATTCAACTTTCCATTTCCTTATCTTACTAAGGTCTTTTCACCTCACTACTTTTTTTCACAAGACGTCCTTATACACACTACCACCCTTCATTTTCCTTCTCCTCTCACCTACACCACTCAATATCTCTGGCATGCATTTTCGTTTTTCTCCTATTACCCCTCTCAGTATTTTTTTGCTTATCTTTCCTGTTTTTTTTTTCATACCTTTCTCACCTCACCTCAATTATCCTTCTGTCAGCCTACCAGCCTACATCTCAGCGTTTTTTCAATAGTCTTTATATTGTAATGAATACTCATTTTATTCTTTTCACCTCATATTTTATAGTCCTCATATTTATTCCTTGTAACATAGTATAATTATAGCTCTGTCATTTCACTATTCTAAGATATTATCACAAAATTACCTCATATTGCATTATTGCTTTAAAATTGTATTGTACACCATTATATAATACATTTTTTCTTTCTTTTACGCTTTGTGGACTTATCTTTCATGTCTCTGTATAGTTTTATACTTTCAACAAGTGTAATCACTGTTTGTAAATTGTATTATACTGGTGCTTTTCTCCCTAGGCCTTCATTGAAAAGTGGTCTTTGCAGGCCCAGTCAGATTGACACTGTAAACAAATGGCAATATGTGTGCATGTGATTGTATGTTTATATAGGATTAATGAATGGTTGAAATATTTCATTATCGACACAAAAAACATCTACCAAAACACACTGGCCATTCATTATTTAGACAACACAACAGAACGACACACAGTACATTGAACAAGGAAACAAATTTCCTTATTTGATGTACTACTCATAACCTACCACACATTCACCTCAAATTTGTCTAAATAGTGATAATGTTGAGAACAGCTTTTTCAAGTTAAGGTACACATTAATGTTAGGGGCAGGTTTAGGGTAAGGGTTAGCACACATTACTAAAGTGTAATAATAATAATAATAATAATAATAATAATAACGACTTTACCTACTTACCTTTGTTGACCAACCAGAACTCACCCAAATCAGTGTTCACCCAAACGCTCTTTCTCACAGTAGTTACAGTAGCTCACTAGTGCTGCACAAATATGCTTCACCCAAGTCAACTGTAACCATATGTGTGTGTGTGTGTGTGTGTGTGTGTATGTATATATATATATATATATATATATATATATATATATATATATATATATATATTTGTGTGCGTGTGTATATATCTTTAATCTGTGGCAAAGACCTACTAACATAGTTATCACAATTCCGTCTATAAGGCAAATTCATGTTTAAACTTTCTCCACTGCTGTGGTTCATCTAACTTTTACAGTAATATATTCTGTTGCACTCTTTTATGTTATTTAAATCTGAAAACAACTTACATTCCAGTATTTAACTTAGCAAAATCCTGCTTCATAGATAACTTGGCACCTAGTCCACTCCCCAAGATAAAATGCATATCATACATGATCCAGGCACATCTCTGCCTTCCACAAGATACAGTGTAAGCATGCAGTTACATTTTGCCTTTGATTCCTCCCATAACATGGCAGTCAGACAGAAAAATAGTTAATATTGTATTATACATTCCCTACGTTCATGTGAACTTTGTGTACTCTAATGCTTATCATATACAACAGTGTAAATTTTCAGAAAAACTCCATCATCTTCTCTATTGATAAGAACAGCACTAAAACTGCAGTCTCTGAGCTCCAAAACTACACCCACTGAGCTCCTTGAAGAAAAGAGCATTATCATTAAAGATAAATGAATACACATGATGTGCCTGTATTTTTCTGGCCCCCATACCACTGTCAAAGTTACTTATTTGTTCCCCCATCATGGGGTGAGAGCCTATCCTAACACAACCATCATCCAGACAACCATGAGAGGTTCTATGGCCTAACACTGAGCCCCAATATTTGGTTTTCACACTCACAGATGTGAGGGCCTGCATTACCTTCCCTTCTGACCATGTGCATTCCCATACATTCCCCAACAAGGCTATTTCATGGAAGTAGTTTGAAAGGAGAAGTCACATGTCCCCAGCCCATGTGCTGCTTGCGATGCTCATTTTTGTTCAGCAGGTTTCAGCTCAGCCCGCAATGTTGGTGGACCACATTTTTCCACCTTCCACTTTTATATTGTATGCGTATGCTAGTGAGTACTGCAAGATCATATTAGGAAGCCCCTCCCTATAAAATCATTAAATTTATTTATTCTCCCTTTCTTTTCTTCCCACCCACTACTTGTAAACTGCAGTGCTCACGCATTTAACCACCTTTCCATCTTGATTTTAAAATTTGTAATCTGGTCCATAATACAGCCCTACAGAGTAATAGCAGAGAGGTAAAATAGAACACATACAAGATATTTAAAAATAAATCTTATTGCAGATCTTACTGTTTTAGTAGCCTTTTAATAGCAGTCATAATAGATTTTGACTAGAAGGGAAATATTTTGCTTTAGATTTTGTATGGAGGTTTATTATGAACTAACTTTCAGAGACATGCTAGGTAAGTTATCTCAGGCAGTGAAAGAGTGCCTTCAAGCTCATAGAAAATGCACTTCTGTTTGACATGAACCTAACACTATAACATTATAAACAATATTTGATTTATTTACAGTTCTCACAGATATTTAAATAAATCAAATATTGAGGCTAAACTCTCTGCAGCTGCTCCATTTAGTGGGTGTGTACACACACCTACCACTACTACACAGAGATTCTGAAGACTATATAGATGTGACTGAAGAAGACATAAACTCAACAAAGCCAGATCGTTATGCAGTCAAACTACTCTGCAAACCACCCACTGTCAGCAGTACAATAAACATACATAATCATCAAACCATTGAAGCAAGAAGAATCCATAACAACAAAATACCTGAACCACCTCCATGGTATAGAGTGACCTGGGTTTGAATAGCAGCTTGGGTGTCTGTAGGACCTAGCCAAGGAGACATGAAAATGAGCAGCTATTACCAGCTTTCTTAGCAAGGGTGAAGGTGGTGGCTCTGGCTTGCCACTTGGATGATACCTAACTGTAGCACTGGGTGATTCATCAATGGGAGACAGACCAACAGAGCACGAACTACCATTGTGCAGAGGCATATACCATAGGATATGTGTAGAGGCATGTTCCCTGTTATGGCAGCATGCAGTGGAGTTCGGAGGCCTGCCAAGTTGAGGGGTGCTCCAAGGGGTATGCTACTTCACAGGACTAGCAAGCTGGTCTGCTGCTTACCACCCATCTCTCATCTCTAGGAAAAAAATGGGCTGATTGGGCTTCTCGGGCAGGAATTATTGGGCTGGAGGGTTCTCACTCCTGTGGAAAGAATAGACTGATTTTGGTGTATGTTAAAGAGCCATCAGTCTGTATCATACAAGAGGGCAAGAAAAAAACACCAGATAATAACATTAAACCAGGACAGATTCAAAAGCCCGTGAAACAGATATTGTGACCTAGCAGTCCCCAAAACGTCCTAGTAATTGATGTCTCCATTGTGCTTAAACAGACACTTCCCTTACTGGACTTTGTAAGGAGCTTGTGAAAGTGTTACATCAATCTGGAGCTAAGCTAGAAACTCTGAAATAAGTTCAGAAGGATTAAGGTTAATTGCGACATGGTCATTCTTCATGTTAGAGTGAAAACTTTAAAAGGTCCTTCCTTTTAGATATGCATCAAGATATGGAAGGATTATCAAACATCCTTGCAATCCTGTGAAAAACACATTTGAATAGAGAAATCCTCCCATCACCCCATAATCCATCTAAACATCATAACAGAATTTTGGCATTCATTCATTTTATGAAGGTATGGCATTCTGGTCAAGGAATCACTCTTTGATCAGTCTGGATTGAGAGATACAGCCAGCCAAAGTTCTTTACCTCTGAATGGACTTCATCTCTCTCCCCAGGGAGCATAAGTACAGAACAGGAAATATACTATCCCCATAGTATAGATCTCTGTAAAGAAAGGTGAATGTAGATATTTAGTTATGTCAAAAAACTAACATAGACAACTTCTAAGTGTAATGAGTTATTAATACACAGTCAAGTAATTGGACAGCCACGGGGTGCTTGCAGAAAAAACTGTTAACTTCGCAATAAACAAAGAAATATGTCAGACTGCTTTAGAGACAAGGAAAACAATTCATCTGATTTTGTTAATCTTCATTCATTCCTTACTGATGGGTGTCGTTTTCGTCCTTGGAACTGAGTCGGCCTTATATCGAGCTTGCCCCAGCCAAAAACTCTCGAGCTAAGCTTTACACATAGTGCCCTTCTCCCATTTACCGCAATCTCGTTTGACACATTGCCAAAAAGCCGTGTTAAGCCAGCTCTTGACTAAGCCTAGGTAAAGACATTTTTTTATGTATTTCTGAGAATCCTTTTTACCTTTCTGTTTAGTCGCTAGTTTACCCTTTTTCTTGGAAACTCTTTTTTACTACTCTTACTCCTCTTTTGTTACCCTTTTGAGGTATTTCTTCACATACCATTGCTGGTATCCCTCTCCCTTACCCTTGTGGTAAATTTCTCTAATACCATTGTTGGTATTCCCACTCCTTCCTTTCTTTGTCCTTTAAAAAACAAAAATCTTTCTCTGTCGTACATCTTTGTAGCCATGTCAGAAAAAAAAGGAGCATCTGGTTTCAAACAATGTGACCATTGCAGCCGTAAGATGACAAATTCTGATTTTCACACATCTTGTGTGTATTGTTTGAATGTACCTCATTTTACTGTTCAGCCTCCCTGTGATATTTGTCGAGGGTTCAGTTGTAGAACCCTTAATGAGAGAAGTAACAAACTTATTTTGAACGGCCTTCTTAAAATGCCCTTTTCAGAAACTATATCTGTGCCAGAGGGTTCACCCCTCCAAGCAAATCCCATAAAAAGAGATTGCACTCGGTTCCATCTTCACCCAGTGAAAAGTCAGAGGAACTTAAGTCTAAACACTTAAAAGTGACTACTGCACCAAAAATTACTTCTATGACACCTTCTCTGGTGCCGCCTACTAAAGTTGTGCCATTGGTACGGATTACTATTTTGGCACCGACAGTGCAACTCCATATTCTATCTCCCTTGGTGCTGCCCAGTGATTTAACTTCAGCACCAACCACGACACCGTCTACAACCTTTTCTAGCCCAGAAAAACTGACTTCTCTGACTCAAGCTTCCACTGAGACTTCGGTGCTGTTGGAGCCTCGGACCCGATATTCCCCAAAGGTGGATCCTTTTCTGTAGCAGCAGTTCAGCCTCTTCCTAGAGTGGCCTGACTCCCCCTCGTAAATATCCTCTAGATTAACCAGGAGCCTCTTGGAACTTGACGTGGTGCATCTTGTTGATCAGCTGCTTACAGCTAGAGGGATTACTACACCATCCAAAACCCCCCTCCCATTAGGAGTTGGGGGCACTTCTCCAAGGACACCAGCTTACTCTCCTCCTTCAACCTCGGAGTAGGCATCGAAGACCCTGGAACCGTCGTCTTTTCCAGTACCCATGACTACGATTCCACTAGTGGACTTCACCATGGTTTCAGAGTCGTCCCTTTGGCCTTCGGTTCAATCAGAACCGAGGCTTTTTCAAGATCGTGGATGGGCTGTGACAACTCTGGTTCCAGGAGCAGCTCTGATATTTTTTATGGTGCCTTCCTCTGTTCCGGGGACTCTGGTGGTACCGGCTACTCTTGAGACTCCATACCTGGGAACTGGTTTGCTGGAGCAGAGTGTGACCCCGGTTCCAGGCTCCCATCCCACTTCGGGTGGGCCTGCGTTCCAGGCGATGGAGAGGGCACTTGTCACTGCTGGCAAACCATCGATATTGGACTACCCATTGACTCTTCCTTGTCAACCGCAAACCACCATTATGGGACATCGAGCACAAGAGCCTCAGGAGACAGTATCGCAGGTTGCCCCTTCTTCTAAGTCCTCTACAGAACCTCCCCCAAAGAAGGACTCAGGAAGAAATTGTGCAAGAGGAAGCACATTGACTCCCTAGGAGGAGTGTCTCACTGAGGATACAGACTACGAAGAAGGGGAAGGGTCCCCATGGTCAGCCCCCTTGAAGATGTCTCTTTTGGAGACATCTTTGAAATCTTAAAACAGAGGGGGTGATTGTAAGCCCTCCAACCTTTCCTCCGAAGAATCCGTTTTTCTGCAGGCTTTTCATGCTTGACCCTCTACCTCTTGGGTGACCCCACTTGCAGGTGAGCTGATACAACTCATGGTGCAGAGGGCTTGGAAGAATCCTGACACTGCTGAACCGATTCCGAAGAGACCAGATAAAATTTTATCACCCCCCAGAAGAGAACCCACACTGGTCTAAGGGCCTTCCAGTGGACGCAATGTTGGTGGCGGCTACCATGAGAAAGGAGCTTGCAGAGGAGAGCCAGATGGTCCACCCACCTAACAGGGAGTCCCGGGCAATGGATCGACTATGGAAGCGAGTGTTTGCGTCATCGACCTTTGCTATTAGGTCCTTGAACTATCTGGCACATTTTACTAGGCTCCAAAGCGATCTAGTTTCTTAACTATCTGGAACCTTAGCAGGACAAATGACTGATGAGGTATGCGACAAAGTTGCCTCGCAGCTAGTGACCCTGGAATCTGTATCTAACTTGTCCATGCGGTTAATATTCAACCATTTGACTCATCATCACCTATGGAAGGAACACTGATGTTTTACTTAAGTGTTTGCAGACACTGGAACATCCTTTTAGCGGATGCCAAACTTTCAAATTTTTTTGGATGACAGATGTAATTTTTCTTTTAGGAGAGGTAAGAACCTGGGGTCATATTTGAGTCACTATAAACATGGATTGAGATGTAAGGGTGATTCCATACAAACAACTCTTATGGAGGCCTGCTTAAAGGATGTTTTCCCTGTGGTCATTGTACCCACTGTAGAAAAGTAATGAAAACAAGCCAGTTTAGTAGTAAAAATACTGATCAAGTATGTGATATTTTTTTTTTGCAAACTGAGTGATCTATTTGGCTACCTGTACCTGTTCTGCATTTTATGTGGGACAGACATCCAGACCACTCATATTCAGAATTTCTGAACACCATAGTGATATCAGGCACAAGAAGCTTATCAATGCTTTATATAAGCACACTGAGGCGCACAAGAATGCATCTTTTAATTTTACTGTGATAGACAGAATTATTGGAAACAGGACAACTAAAGCAGAATGGCATCAGATTTTGAACAGTAAGGAAAAGAAATGGATTATTAAACTGGGGGGGGGGGGTTGTTGTTTCCACCAGGACTTAATGAGTACCTTTAATCAGGACTGTTAATTTATTAGAGCCTCACCTAGTGATTATATAAAAAGAGAGCAAGGTTTCATGTCTTTACTGCACTGATGAAGGCTATGTAAATTTTACAGCTGAAACCAGTCTGTTTTGTCTCTTTTTATATTTTATACTATGCTTTTGAGGTAGTTTGGAATAAACTTTGAATGCTACAGTCTGCTGGCTCCCTTCTGTTTTGTATTGCTACCAGTTTTCTTCCCTAATTTCTCAAACCAAGGAGAATATTACCTTCACCTGTTAGATGTACATAGGCAATTGAGACTTTATCTTGACAGAACAAAGAAAATTTGCAAATCAGACCAGTTGTTTATATCCTTTTCAGGCCCAACATTGGGGAAACCTATTTCTAAAGTAACTCTGTCCAAATGACTAAGAGGCTGTATACTCCTGGTGTAGCAACATTAAAAAACCCCTATACCAGGCAGAATCAAAGCACATTCCACCAGATCTGTGGCAACTTCAATAGCTTTTCATTTAAAGGCATCCATGGACAATATCTGTGCAGCTGTAACATGGGCTACCCCCCATACCTTTATCTCTCATTACAAACTGGATCTGGTCTCCAGGGGAAGAGCTTCCTTTGGTTCGATGGTGCTCAAGAATATTCTTCCATAAGGGCCACCCAAAGCATATAAGGTAGCTAGGGACTCTGTCCCATCAGTAAGGAATGAATGAAGATTAACAACATTAGATAAAGAAGTTTGTCTTACCATAACATTCCATCTGTGTTGTTCATCTTCATTCATTCATTACATCCCACCTTCCTTCCCCCTCCTAGAGGCTCCTGGGGGATTGTCTGGTTCCAAATGTCACTCTAGGGAACTTGCTCAGACATAGCCTCTGCTTTTCTTGTCACAGTCAAACTCGATCTGAGGTAACTGGGAGAAGGGCACTATGAGTAAAGCTTAGCTCGAGTGTTTTTGGCTGGCTCGAACTTGCTATAAGGCTGACTCAGTTCCAAAGACGGAACTGACACCTATCAGTAATGAATGAATGAAGATGAGCAACACAGATGGAACGTTATGGTAAAACATAACTTCTTTTTATACAGATTCGACAAATGCTGCTGCAAGTAAAATTAAAAACTCAAGTTCCATTGTACCAGGTAGCATCACCTAGTGGTTTTATGCACAGCAGCAATGAAAACCTGTCTAAAACCCTGTCAGTTATGCAACATAAAATGTTGGCAAGTGGACATGTCTCTGACATGTGGTAAAAAAGCTATAGTGATACCATTTCAGAAAGTGGGGGCAGGGTACATCAAACCCAAATAATTTTTGAGCCATCAGCCTGATAAGTGCTCTTTTTTAAATCATGGAGGAAGTATAAACAATCTCTTTTTTTTTAAATAAAGGTTTAATCAAAACAATTTTTCAGCAATACAGCATTGTGAATTTTTCATGCGGGGAGCGCTTTTCTCACATCAGTGGTGTGCCACACCATTAAGTAGATTTGGTTAACAGCAATAAATTATTAACAACAACAGCTGACTTCAGGGAACCAGAAGTGCCACATCAGATCAATCACTTAAACTGATCTTTATTTATTACACTGTTTTTTTCAGAGGTTATACAAAGTTTTAGCACCAGTCCTTCTTTCTTCCTTTTTAACTAATAGTATCTGCGCATTATTCTTCCAATTCTATAAACATTTCTTCCTTTCATTCCATGCCTTCCATTTATGATATATTTTTTCCCCTTCATGCCTACATAATTCCACCTCTTTTTAACTTAACAATCCTGTCACAGTCCTGTATACCTCTTTCATTGTGGGCACTTGTTTTTGTTTCATTCTTTTTGTAATCAATTTCTTCCCCCAAGATTATCATTGCAGTCAGGTTTTGTGTCCCCAGGAGCTGTACATCTTCTCCTAACATAAATAACTGTTCAGTCAGGGATACTCTATCCCCTACCACATCTTTTGCCAATCTTCCCATATCTTCATTAATTTATTATTATTTTTTTTAGAGCTGGACATTCCTAAAATACATGTGACAGAAAACTTTTTTTCCTGCTTTACATCTCTGCAAACTTCAAATGTTTAACCTTCTGGCTTTTCTTGCACATCTCAGGATCCTAATCACTTTATGCCATACCTATTTTGCTACTTCTTCCTGCAGTTCATTCTCTCATCTCTCTCTCATTTTTTTGACTATATCTTCTTCTTTTATAAGTATTGATTTTATTAGTGTTATTATTATTAACCCTTTACTTTCTGTATTTTCTGTGCTTATCATGTTAATTTTTTGTACTATGTGCTGTGTTTCTCTTCCCCCCTTTTTTTTTATTTTGTCCTAACTCACCTTAAGCCCATGGTACTCCCACTCCATAACTTTGGGCAGGTTCATATCTTCTCATCGCTCTTCCTGTGTCTTCAATTAAATTTCTTTTGTTAGTTACAACCAATATTTTACCTGTGTAGTTTTTGTTTTCCATGTTCACAATAGGCTCCCTGTTGAAATGTTAACACTCAAAATGCCGAGTGATGACAAGCCCAAAAAAAAGACTGAAAACACAGGCAGAAGAGTGAATCTTAAAAATCGCTCTTCTCCTTTGCACTTCCCCCTAAACTTATATACACAAACTCCAAGATTGCCATACCTTAGAGAAAAGGGAATATTCTGAGAAAAGGCATCATGGACTTAGTATATGTAAGTCTGTTCTTTTGGCCATTTTTCATATTTTGGGACTCGCTTTAGCAGGTGCCAACATTTCAAATGGTTACCTCCACAATAAAATATTTTTTCCCTCGTCCTCTTTCTTTTCCTATTAAGATATCTCTTTCTTCCACTTGCCTAACATGTTATCTTGAAAAAGACCCTCCTTTACTTTTCTCATTCCTTTTATCAGCAATTCACTTTGTTTTGTGGATACTTTCAATAGATATCCCCAGATGTTTCCTTCCTTTTATAGGTTTTCTTTTCTTTTTCATATTATTTTTCCCGGTCAATTTTGTATGCATCATCTGTTTGTTTAAGGACATTAGCTGTTTGATAAGACATTAAATATTCCACCATGTCTGGGATCCCTAGCCCATGCCAGAATTGTTGGACTTCCCAAAAGTAGTCTTTTATCTCACCTTTTATTTTTTTAACCCTTTCCGTCAGGATACACCAACATACCTGACCATGATATATGTGTTGAAGTAGAAAATCTAGCTAAACTATTTGCATTTTCTTATCTAAATCTAGTTTCAAATGGTTCCATCTTTTGATATGGTCCTTTATCTCTCCAGTTGCCTTTTCATATGGGTTATCCATTGTCTATTCCACTGTTTTTTTTCAACCATATCCTGAAATACTTCACTTTCTTCTTCCACATCTCTGCTTTGCCTGCCCTACCTTCCTCCTGTTTAGTCAGTTTATTGATAAGGCCTATGTTTTCTCATGGTTTATTTTACAACCAGTCACTCTGCTTAACCTTACATTTATTTCCCTGAGCTTTGATAAGACTTCTTTTGGTTTAGTTAGTATTAACAGTATATCATCTTCGTACAGAGAACATTTTCACCACACTTTGCCCCTCTCATACCCTTGTATTTCTGCTTTTCTTATTTGTATGGCTAATGGTTTCAAATATATTGTGAATAGCAGCAGGGATAGTGGACTCCCCTGCTGTGTACCCCTTGATAATTTAAACTCTCTGGATTATCTTGCCCTAATATTAACCATTGTTTCAGCATCTGTGTATAATCTTTGCATCAAAGACATCCATTTTTCATGGAAGCCATATTCGTGTGGTATGGTAATCGATATTCTTGTAGTGTTTCAAATAAGTACATTAATTTCCCCTGTAAAAAGCCTTTTTGGCATCTACCAAGAATATTGCCATTTTTTTCTCATTCTTGTGCAGCCTTTATGATTTTCATTGCCCCCCTTGAATTATCTGCTCCCCTAAAAAAACTTGTCTGGTCCTCATTTATAATTTTAGGCATTATTTTTGCTAGTCTACCTGCCATTAGTGGCATGAAGCATTTAGCATCATAATTCAGGATTAATAATGCCTGTATGAAGAGGTGGTTAGCAGATTCTTTCCTTCCTTACTTATAACTGCTACTGCTGCTTCCTTACAAGATTATGGGGATTAACTCCGTCTAATATCTTGTTATAGCAATAACCCACGCCTGGGTGTGGGTAATGCTGGATTTACCCATGGTTGGCGTGGTTTGGTCCCGAGGGCTTCGCCCTCGGGACCAAACAAAGCCAACCGTGGGTAAATCCAGCATTACCCACAACCAGAAGTGGGTTATTGCTATTATACAATGACTATTTAAGAAAAGAAATAATTACTTTTCTTAAATAATGGCATTGTATAATGCCTCTTTACTGCCCTTCCGCAGCTGTTTGGTATTCTGCGGCAGTTCTGATGTACTGCGCGCCTGCGCAGTACATCAGAACTGTGGGCAAAAGCAACGGAGAACGCAAGATCTCCGTTGCTTTTTTTTACTGTCTCGCTATGTTAAATGGGTTTTACATAGCGGGACAGTTTAAAATAAGCAACGGATATCTCCGTTGTTTTTAAAGCTGTCTCGCTATGTTAAACCCATTTAATATAGCGAGACAGTTTTAAAAGCAACGGAGATCGCAAGATCTCCGTTGCTTTTACTGTGTCGCTATGTTAAAGGAGTTTAACATAGCGAGACAGCTTTAAAAAGCAACGGAGATCTCCGTTGCTTTTTAAACCTGTGTCGCTATGTTAAACTCTTTTAACATAGCGAGACAGTTTATACTAACGGAAAAAGTCCGGGCGACCAGACCTTTTCCGTTAGTATATTGAGGATTTAAGCGGCACGCAGGTTGGGCTGGCCAATCAGCGTGCACGTTTTAGGGGAGGAATTGTATAATAAACATTTGTCCATCTTTCTGTGGGGAACCAGGAGTACTGGAGGACCTCCCCTTTTTCATCTGCTTCAGTGTCTCTCGTACTTCTCCTCTTCTTAGTTCCCTCTATAACTCATTTCTTTCTTGATTCCCTTTGTTGTCTGTTCCTACGTCTTCCTAGTTCATTTTCTCTGTCTCCCTACTTGTGCTTTGAATTATTTTTTTTAGTGTATAACCTTCTGTAGAATTTCTAAAATTCTTCAAAGATTTCTTCTTATGTTTGAACTATTCTGTCAGTTCCCTCCTCTCTTATTTGGTATACCTCCTTTCTGCTTGCTTCCCTTTGTCTTAATAAAATTACCAGTACTCTAGTGGCCTGTGCAGTTTTGCAAAAAAAAATCTATTTATCCAGATTTTGTCCACCCATTTAGTTCTTTTATTTACACCTACCACTGTTGGACTTGTTGTATGCTGAATTTGTTTAAGCTCATCTTTCATGGCATCCCATACTGTCTACCTCATTTTGTTTTCATTATGTTCCCTTTCTTGTACTTTCACTTTTAGCTGCTTTTTATATTCTCTCATATACTTCCTTCTTAACATTGCCATTGTATTTTGTTTTGTAGCTCCTTGTTAAGCCAATCCATCTTTTCCATTTGTACTAGCCAGTAACCAGGCATCTGCCAATGTCTCACTGAACAATCCATGCCAGTCAGCTTCACTGTTGTACCAATTAGCAGAAGATCTGAGACAGTTAATGGATCGAACATGAAATGAACACACACGAAAAAAGAAGCAGCCAAACTGGAGTATGGTTTTCTTTTCTTTACTGCAATTCTGGTACCTCGGCCTTCGCCTTCACATGGAATATCATTCTCTTAATACATCCAGTATATATACACCCATTTCATTCACATTAATTATACAATTAATCAATTATATAATAAATAGAGATGTTTCAATTAAATATCAATGAATACAATTAAATCAATTTATATCATATATAAATACATTTATTTAAATATAACAATTAAATTTCCAAATTCATTCTGTCTGGAAACAAAGTCCTATAATTAATAATAAATTTAGATTCCATATATAACAGTTTACGTTGATAATTAATATTTGTTCCCCCTCCTCCATATGGTTTAGCCAAAATGCTGAAATTAAAACTAGTACATTCCCCTCCATGAAACTGATGGAAATGGCTAGCAACAGGACTGTCAAGTCTGCCGTTCCTAATGTCTCCCAAATGCTCCATAATTCTTTGTTTTACCCTACATTTGGTCTGTCCTATATACCATTTCTTTTTTGCACAATTACATCCTATAATATAAACTACCCCCAAAGAATTACAATCAAAATGATCCAGCGCTTGATATAAAACCCCATTGATTTTATGACCATCAAGATTGATAATTTTATCACAAACCCTACAATTTCCACATGCAAAAGCCCCAGCATTAAATTGTTTTTCTTTTTTACCCTTGCTTCTCACCAATTCCTTAAGATTTTTACACCTAGTATAAGAAAAAATAACATTATTTGGTATTAGATTTTTCAAAAAATCATCACTAGTAATAATGGGCCACATGTTTAGCACGATCTTTTTCAAAATTGGAGAAAAGGGAGAAAATCTATTCACAAAAAATATTTTATCCATTTTTTCAAAATTAATCCTACTATTATGAAATGATTTATTCTTTCCTTTTTCTATATTTCTTTTATGATAACAATGACCCTTCAAATTCAGTGTTCTTTCTACATTAACTGTATGAAATTGGATGTTTTCCCATGAATAACCTCTATCATGTAACTTCTGACAAATAATATCAAATTCCCTATGAATATTAGAAACTTCAGAAGTATTTCCAGCTATTTGTTTGAATTCCCCCAAAGGTAAAGAATTAATTAAATCAAAATTATGCATGCTGGTAGCATGCAAAAAATTATTTACTGCTGTAATCTTGTGGAAAGGCTTGTGTTCAATCCTGCCGTTTGGACCAATATAAAATTGTACATCCAAAAATTGGATAGTGTTCTTATCAACCACATAAGTAAAATCCAAACCACATGGATTTAATTTTAAGCTGGATACAAACTCATCAAAATCTCGGGGGTTTCCTCTACACAAAAATAAAAGATCATCTATAAATCTTTTATAAACTAATACATTCTTCTGAAAAAACTTTTTTGTATATACAAATAAATTCTCAAAGTGTCCCATGAAAATGATAGCATAAGACGGTGCAAAATTTGCACCCATTGCTGTTCCTTCTTTTTGCAAAAAATATTTATTATTAAACTCAAAAACATTATGTGTGAGACAAAATTCTAAAAGGGACATTAAAAAATGGGTCCTGGGTCCTTCTCCTAGAAGGGTGTATATAGCCTCCAGACCCCAACGTGTAGAAATAGATGTATCTAATGACATAACATCTACACTAGCCCAATAATAGTTATCTTGCCAAATTATCCCCCTAAAGTTATCACAAACTTCTGTCGTGTTTTTAACATGTGAAGGAATTCTTGTTAGATATTCTTTAAGCACTGAATCCAAAAAAGATGCCAACATTTTGTAAAAAGGCCCCCCCTCCCCGATACTATCGGGCGTCCGGGGGGATCCAGCAAATCCTTATGTATTTTTGGTAAAATGAAAAACCTGGCATCATTTGGATTCTTAATGAATAACTTTCTAACATCACCTGGGGAAAAAAACCTAGCCTTTCACCTCTTTCCAAAAGCTCAAGTAAACTATCATTGAATTCTAATTTGGGATTGGTAGACAAAGAAATATACACATTCCCATCTGATAACAAGTTTAAAGCTATTGAGTTGTACTTCTCCTTGTTAAATACAACCCAATTGCCTCCCTTATCTGATTCCAAAAAGATGAAATCATTGCTCATCCTTCTTATTTCACACAGGGCTTGCCACTCCTCCTTACATAAATTGTAACTTTTCATTCGTTTCTTAAACAAAAAATATTCATTTGTGATCTGCTTATTTAGAACTCTTTCAAAAAAATTTATGCAGGAGTTATTTTTCAATGGGGTAAATTCACTAACATGAGGAACCTTTGGAATATTGAATTTACCATAGCCCGTGTTAAATTCAAAACTCACACCATCAATTTCTTCATTTTCATAAATATCAATGCATTCGTTTTCATAAATAGAAATGTCCATTAATGAACTCTGCAAAATAGAGTTATCATTTTCAGAATTATTAGGAACACTTGATGCATTGTGAAAAAAAACTTTCAAGTAAAGCTTTCTACAGAAGTTTTTAACTTCCAACAGAATTTCCGCCAAAGACGGAATGTGTGTAGGTATGAATTTGGTGCCCTTATGCAACACTTTTTTCATGTCTTCAGTAATTACACAATCAGACAAATTAATAATATTCAAACCACCATCAGTACAAACTGTGTTATATGCATTTATGGAGTCAATGGTAATAATGGGAGAATTAACTCCTTCTAAAACAGACCTGGATATAATATGTCCATGTTCATTTTCTGTTCCCCCTTGTCTGAAAACGCCGGTTTCGACCTTTGCGCTGACTGGATCCTTCATTCGTGGAAGCATTCGAATCCGCTAACCCGTTTGAACTCACCGCTCCTTCGGTATTCAAATCTTCAAAAGAAACACTTTTTCTGCTCGAAGTATTCGCTTCCATAGAAGAAGTGGAAGTATCTCTGGAATCGCGAGATCTGTATCTGCTGTTTTTAAAAGGTACTCTTCCCCGCCCCTTCTTAAGGCTATACTGCCAAGAAAAGATTTTGCCAGTACTATAGTCATTTCTGTCCCTGGCAAATTTCTTCTTTTTGCAAAGAATGACCTGCTGTTCAATTTTAGATACTTTTAATTTGATTTCAACAATCTTATGCTCACATTCCAATTCCGGATGGTTACAAAAAAGTTCACCTTGCATGTTCATAATATCGGACCGTAATTTGTTAAGCGCTCTCTCATTGCGCTTAATCAAAATCTTTAACCAGCCCAAAGTACATTTCAAGGAAACATCCTTCCATTCTTCAAATAGATCAGCGTCTTCATCTGAAAATTCATATGCTGGTAAGCGGTCCAATATGCTGGTAAGCGGTCCACCCTGAGACCCCTGGGGGTGATATTAGACTCAACATGTTTCTCTAGTAGTCTAATATCATAAAAAACAGTAGCCTCTTTGATCATTAGCTTTTCTAATTCCTCAAAATGCACAGTTGCCTCAGTGGAAACTTGAAACCATGGGTCAGGGGAAGCAAATTTACTTTCTCTATCCTTCCAGATGGAGGAAAAATCCAAAGTAGCTGGGGTTCTATTCGTAACCCCCGGTGTTCCTGCTGCTCCAGCTGCTTCAAAAGTACTCATCATAAATAAAATACAATCTTGGACTCAGTTAATGGATCATTAGCCACTTTTTCTGTTTTATGTGAATGTGCATTGTTAATGTAATATCTGTCTAGTCTTGACAATAGCTTGTTTCTAGGGGAATAATAAGTGAATCCAGAATCCTGTCCTTTGTCAAAGGGTAGGAGGCATACATCTGTCCACCCTGTGTTAAAGTATTTCCCCATATTTTTACATTGTTTCTATATCCTTCTACTCCTAGGTTCCTTATTTTCATCTCCTTTCCTACTCACATCATTCCAATCACATAGTACAATACACACCCCTTCTTGGAAATATATTGTTCTTGACAGCATCTGTCTTATCCTTTTTATCTGTGTCACGGCCGGCCTTAGGCATAGGCGAACTAGGCGACCGCCTAGGGCGCCGTGCAGGCCGGCCTCAAAAGGGCGCAATTCACGCATCGGAGTTCTGTGTTGTGACAAGTGCAACACCTACCTGGAAAAGCCGAACAGACAACGTTTTTTTTTTTTTTTTTTTTTATTTCTCACCGCCGCTGCCCTAAAGACTACAATTGCGCCCTCCCCAGCATCAGAGGGCGCAATTTACAGAGCGGAGTTCTGTTGTGAGGACCCCTAACCTGGAAGCCGAACAGACAACGTTTCTTTCTTTTTTTTTTTTATTTCACCGCCGCTGCCCTAAAGACTACAATTGCGCCCTCTCCAGCATCTGAATGTAAAGTAATTTTTTTTTATTTTAAAAATGCCGAATGTTGTCTTTTTACTATGTTAAATTTATGATAACTCTGGGAATATATCTGATAATAACTGCACTATTTCAGTATGGAACAGAGATTCTTAAAAAATGTCTATAGTGATAGCACAGTTTCCAGCGTTCTGCCTTCATTGCATTGAAAATTAAAATTTAATATACTCCATAGACATCACTCTTAACGGATAAAAATTAAATTCAACCACTACACCAGGGCAAAATAATGTGATTCAGAAATACTCTAAGTTACTGAACCACGCTACCTTGTGTGACTATACGGATGCCGAGTTCTCTGGCAGTGCACCTCTAGCTGTATGAGGGAATTGGAATTGATGCAAGGAACCTGCAGTTTCAATTTTGTCTTACAGGTGGAGCTGTTCTGCCATGAAGCCATTCTAGGAGATAATTGTCACAATTTACTCTGTCGGTAGGTATACAGGAAGACCACACCAGCGTTGTCATCATGTCTGCATTTACCTTGTCCAGGAGGAGGGACATAGGAGAAAGTCTATTATACCAGCCAGAAATTACATCTTTTGTTTTTTTAACAAGCAGACAAAGTAAAATTAGTCATTCCCAGAGAAGGTTATGAAATGGTTTACTCTATATAGTACTGTGCATGTGCGAGGTCTCAGGCTACCCCGGAGTTGGTGGGGTCCCCACCAACTCCGTCTCCCTGCAGTACAGCTACATTTGGATGGGCATCTAGGTACTGCATACAGTCTTTTTTTTTTTCACTTTTATTGCCTGTAGTACCATTTTCCACATACAGGTGGTGCTTTTGCCGTGCCTGGAAAACAATTTCAATGGATTAACCACTAATGCTGCCTTGTACACTGGCAAGCTTTGCCAATGTACAGGACTGAACTGGTTCTACACTGAGTGCCCATCTCCAAAGGGCTTTGTCATTATCCATTGGCCTGTGCGAAATGAAGAATGTTGAAGCGATTTCTGTCAGAATCCGGCATTTTATAGCAGCTCAGTTAGGCATCTTACACCACGCAAAAGTGTTTTGGAACTCAGCCCAGAGTGTAGTTAAAGAAGAAAGTGAGTCTCCATTTAACAGTAATGCTCAGGTACATGCAGAAATAATACAGTAAAGTAGATGACATGTGGTATGCCTGATGTGATGTAGTTGTACACAGCAGTATGTAGGGATGTTTAGGGTTACCACCTGTCCCTCTTTGCAAAGGAGAGTCCCTTTTTGAGCAGATGTGTCCCACAAAAAAAATTGCAAATGTCCTGAGAATTTAGAATAACATTTTTCCTCATTTTTCTTTAACAGGTGCATAAACAGTTATTTTGTCTGAAACACCAAAGTGTTATATGTAATAGCATAAGCAACTGGAATGCTACAAGAATAAACTTTTATTTTGGCAAAAAAAAAAAAAAAACTAAAGTTCTGTCCTTTGCATGGTATGTTTTGTCCCACAAAATCTCACGTTTCTAAATAATGTCCCACTTTGGGCATCTGAAAAGGTGGCAACTCCAGGGATGTTAGCATATTGCAGGTATATGAACTGGAGCTACGCATAAAGACGATGAGTGAGGTAATCTGATGTAATGATATTAAACGACTGCATACAGAAATAAACATATGCAAATATAGCTAAGGATTTAATAGGTAATGTAACTTCAGAACTGCACAGTCACTTGTTATAGACATTAGCCTTTCAGCATACTTACCTATTATCTCAACCAGATTCCGAAACAGGAAATATTGTCACAAATGTGGATATTTACTAGTTTAATATGGCTGTGAAGGTCTGAAATGTAATGATTTTTAAAAGTCGATACAGTTATTAGCAATGCATTTTCTTATCCCCCCCCCCGCCCCCCAAAGAAGGATACTTTGTCCAACAATTGTAGTCGGACATGTTTAAGAAAGTATTATTTGCAAAATCCTTTTTGTGTGTGTGTGTGTGTGTGGGGGGGGGGGGTAATAACATTTCAGAAATTGCTACATGCCCGATTGCCAGTGAAAGGCTCACCTGTGGAGTGCGCCTCAAAAGGGCGCAATTCACGGATCGGAGTTCTGTGTTGTGACAAGTGCAACACCTACCTGGAAAAGCCGAACAGACGTTTCTTTTTTTTTTTTTTACCTGTGCAGCCGTGATTACAGGAACTTTGCATTCTTCCTGTATAGAGATGGGCTCTTTAGGAGGTGAGGGGGGGGGTAAAGTTAGCACTGAACCTATCTGCCAGGATGTTGGAAATATCAGTTGGGTCTGTATATTTAGTGCCATTGTGCTGTAACTCAGAGCAGATCTGAGTGTTGCCATTGAGATTCTTGACATAGCTATAGAATGCTTTGTGGTTGTCTTTAGAATCAGTGGTGATTTTGTTTTCATAACTAGCTTTGGAGGATTTTATCAGGGATTGCAGCTTCTTACTGAGGCTGACCAGGGAGCTCCTCCAAAGGATTTTACTCTCTTTTGCAACAGTTTCTTCCTTCTGTTGTACAGTTTGTTTATGGCAGGGGACCACCAGATTGGCTTCCTTTTTTTGGAGGATAGCGTCTTGGTTCTGTTTGGGATAGCACGATCCATGCACTCATGTAAGTGCTTATAAAGTGCAATTGTGTAGGATTCAGTAGTAGTAACTGTATTGTCCATCTGCATGGGTGTCATGAAGTTCACCACTTCTGTCTTAAGAAGCATGAAGTTGGCTTTGGAGAAATTTTTTACCATGGTTTCCTTAATGGGGGGTGGAGGCAGGATGTGGATATCTATGGTAATTAGCTTATGGTCGGATCGGACCAATGAGGCGTTGACTTCAGGTGTGGCACACAGGTCACTCATATTGGTAATGACTAGATCTAGGATATTGTTGCCCCTGGTGGGGTTGTGGATAAGTTGATCCAGGGCATTGGAGTTTATGAATTCCAGAAAGCGTTGAGCGAAGGAGTTGGTATATGAGTAGTTTTCCCAGTTAATGGTGGGGTAGTTGAAATCGCCCATTATTAGGGTGTTTGGTTGAACCCTAATATTTTCCAGTACATCAAGAAAAGAGGAGTGGGAATCCTGGGGCATGGTGGGTGATCTGTAGCAAGTTATAATTTGGATTGCAGTTTTGCCCAGAGTTAGTTGCACTTGGATAACCTTGGCTGCATTATGCTGAGCAACTAGCCTGGAGGTGAGTGCAAATGGTCAAGCAAACCAACCCCACAAAAAGTCAAATGTAAGTACGTTTTGCAAGGGGGTCAAGCTCCTCTGTACCCCTAACCATGTTGATGGCTTGCACCCTTACACCCTGAACTCATATATGACAACTCCATAGTTGCACAAACATGAAGAAGGAGAAATCTCCAAACCAAGGAGTCACTGCAGGCACACATTTGGAAACCACAGCAGCAGTGATTTCCTATAGAAAACTATGGTCAGAGAGTTCATGTTTAGCAAGTGGCTATCTGTGTTTGTGCTATTTTGTTTCAATATATGTAATCACTGTAGAAGCAAATAGAACATATGCATGGTAACTGGTGAGATAACCAAATAATGGAACACTGGAATGGCTGAGGAGGGGGCTGCTGCTGGGGGTTGCTGCAGGAGGGGCTGCTATGGGTGGTGGTCTAGTACCCTTCCTAGAACCCTATTTGACCATGATCTGGCTTTTGTATTTAAAGTAGAAAATACATATGCAAAGGTAGCTGCAGTATAACTACATTACAAGGTATCTTTTTCTTCCTGTGCATTTAAATAATTTAAGGAAATGACTGAAGTGGCTTTATTGGGGAATGACCCAGTGGGTGTGGCTCAAATAGGGGTGTTTCATGAGTGTGGTATGGGTGGAGCTTAAGGGGGCACCTGAGCAATACTTTGCCTAGGGCGCCATTTCGGCTAAGGCCGGCCCTGATCTGTGTCACTGGTGGCAAATAGACCAATACAGTTGTGATGGTCTCTCCATTTAGATTACCCTTTATGCCTACAAACATTCCTTTAGAGTCCTTTAGTTTATCAGTAACTCACAAGTTTAATCCACTGCATACTAAAACTGTTGCCCCTACTTATGTTATTACTCCATGATGCTCTCACTTCCACTTTGTATCTTTGCCTATTTAAATATTTTACTTCATTCTCTTTATTAGGTATGTACCCAGTAGGGCGACTATCTGGTTCCCCCCTCTCATTATTAACCTCATCACTCTTTCTCTTTTTATAGTGTTTGACATTTCAAGTAGCTATTTTCAGTCTACCCATCATTTTGTATTGGTGTATGTCTCTTATTCTGACATCCACTTCTTCCATTATTCCCATATCAATTGCCTTCCTCTCCCTTCCCCATCTCATACATTTCTTCTAGCTACTTTTTGCTTTTTCATGGAATCCACTTTTTCTGATCTCTTTCTTGCTGCTGGTACTATAGTTTCTTGTGCATTTCTTCTCCTCCACTAATTTTGAATTGACATTGTTTTGAGTTTTACTTCCCTTCTTTGCATTTAACGTTATAACTCACCCTCTGCCTTTTTCTAACTGTACATATTTATATATTTAACCTCCTTCCCACGGCCGGCCTTAGGCATAGGCGAACTAGGCGACCGCCTAGGGCGCCGTGCAGGCCGGCCTCAAAAGGGCGCAATTCACGCATCGGAGTTCTGTGTTGTGATAAGTGCAACACCTACCTGGAAAAGCCGAACAGACAATGTTTTTTTTTTTATTTTTATTTCTCACCGCCGCTGCCCTAAAGACTACAATTGCGCCCTCCCCAGCATCAGAGGGCGCAATTTACAGAGCGGAGTTCTGTTGTGAGGACCCCTAACCTGGAAGCCGAACAGACAACGTTTCTTTCTTTTTTTTTTTTATTTCACCGCCGCTGCCCTAAAGACTACAATTGCGCCCTCTCCAGCATCTGAATGTAAAGTAATTTTTTTTTATTTTAAAAATGCCGAATGTTGTCTTTTTACTATGTTAAATTTATGATAACTCTGGGAATATATCTGATAATAACTGCACTATTTCAGTATGGAACAGAGATTCTTAAAAAATGTCTATAGTGATAGCACAGTTTCCAGCGTTCTGCCTTCATTGCATTGAAAATTAAAATTTAATATACTCCATAGACATCACTCTTAACGGATAAAAATTAAATTCAACCACTACACCAGGGCAAAATAATGTGATTCAGAAATACTCTAAGTTACTGAACCACGCTACCTTGTGTGACTATACGGATGCCGAGTTCTCTGGCAGTGCACCTCTAGCTGTATGAGGGAATTGGAATTGATGCAAGGAACCTGCAGTTTCAATTTTGTCTTACAGGTGGAGCTGTTCTGCCATGAAGCCATTCTAGGAGATAATTGTCACAATTTACTCTGTCGGTAGGTATACAGGAAGACCACACCAGCGTTGTCATCATGTCTGCATTTACCTTGTCCAGGAGGAGGGACATAGGAGAAAGTCTATTATACCAGCCAGAAATTACATCTTTTGTTTTTTTAACAAGCAGACAAAGTAAAATTAGTCATTCCCAGAGAAGGTTATGAAATGGTTTACTCTATATAGTACTGTGCATGTGCGAGGTCTCAGGCTACCCCGGAGTTGGTGGGGTCCCCACCAACTCCGTCTCCCTGCAGTACAGCTACATTTGGATGGGCATCTAGGTACTGCATACAGTCTTTTTTTTTTTTTTTCACTTTTATTGCCTGTAGTACCATTTTCCACATACAGGTGGTGCTTTTGCCGTGCCTGGAAAACAATTTCAATGGATTAACCACTAATGCTGCCTTGTACACTGGCAAGCTTTGCCAATGTACAGGACTGAACTGGTTCTACACTGAGTGCCCATCTCCAAAGGGCTTTGTCATTATCCATTGGCCTGTGCGAAATGAAGAATGTTGAAGCGATTTCTGTCAGAATCCGGCATTTTATAGCAGCTCAGTTAGGCATCTTACACCACGCAAAAGTGTTTTGGAACTCAGCCCAGAGTGTAGTTAAAGAAGAAAGTGAGTCTCCATTTAACAGTAATGCTCAGGTACATGCAGAAATAATACAGTAAAGTAGATGACATGTGGTATGCCTGATGTGATGTAGTTGTACACAGCAGTATGTAGGGATGTTTAGGGTTACCACCTGTCCCTCTTTGCAAAGGAGAGTCCTGTTTGAGCAGATGTGTCCCACAAAAAAAATTGCAAATGTCCTGAGAATTTAGAATAACATTTTTCCTCATTTTTCTTTAACAGGTGCATAAACAGTTATTTTGTCTGAAACACCAAAGTGTTATATGTAATAGCATAAGCAACTGGAATGCTACAAGAATAAACTTTTATTTTGGCAAAAAAAAAAAAAACTAAAGTTCTGTCCTTTGCATGGTATGTTTTGTCCCACAAAATCTCACGTTTCTAAATAATGTCCCACTTTGGGCATCTGAAAAGGTGGCAACTCCAGGGATGTTAGCATATTGCAGGTATATGAACTGGAGCTACGCATAAAGACGATGAGTGAGGTAATCTGATGTAATGATATTAAACGACTGCATACAGAAATAAACATATGCAAATATAGCTAAGGATTTAATAGGTAATGTAACTTCAGAACTGCACAGTCACTTGTTATAGACATTAGCCTTTCAGCATACTTACCTATTATCTCAACCAGATTCCGAAACAGGAAATATTGTCACAAATGTGGATATTTACTAGTTTAATATGGCTGTGAAGGTCTGAAATGTAATGATTTTTAAAAGTCGATACAGTTATTAGCAATGCATTTTTATCCCCGCCCCCAAAGAAGGATACTTTGTCCAACAATTGTAGTCGGACATGTTTAAGAAAGTATTATTTGCAAAATCCTTTTTTGTGTGTGTGTGTGGGGGGGGGTAATAACATTTCAGAAATTGCTACATGCCCGATTGCCAGTGAAAGGCTCACCTGTGGAGTGCGCCTCAAAAGGGCGCAATTCACGGATCGGAGTTCTTGTGTTGTGACAAGTGCAACACCTACCTGGAAAAGCCGAACAGACGCTTTTTTTTTTTTTTTCCCTGTGCACCCGTGATTACAGAAACTTTTCATTCTTCCTGTATAGAGATGGGCTCTTTAGGAGGTGAGGGGGGGGGTAAAGTTAGCACTGAACCTATCTGCCAGGATGTTGGAAATATCAGTTGGGTCTGTATATTTAGTGCCATTGTGCTGTAACTCAGAGCAGATCTGAGTGTTGCCATTGAGATTCTTGACATAGCTATAGAATGCTTTGTGGTTGTCTTTAGAATCAGTGGTGATTTTGTTTTCATAACTAGCTTTGGAGGATTTTATCAGGGATTGCAGCTTCTTACTGAGGCTGACCAGGAGCTCCTCCACTGTGGGATTTTACTCTCTTTTGCAAGAGTTTCTTCCTTCTGTTGTACAGTTTGTTTATGGCAGGGGACCACCAGATTGGCTTCCTTTTTTGGAGGATAGCGTCTTGGTTCTGTTTGGGATAGCACGATCCATGCACTCATGTAAGTGCTTATAAAGTGCAATTGTGTAGGATTCAGTAGTAGTAACTGTATTGTCCATCTGCATGGGTGTCATGAAGTTCACCACTTCTGTTTTAAGAAGCATGAAGTTGGCTTTGGAGAAATTTTTTACCATGGTTTCCTTAATGGGGGGTGGAGGCAGGATGTGGATATCTATGGTAATTAGCTTATGGTCGGATCGGACCAATGAGGCGTTGACTTCAGGTGTGGCACACAGGTCACTCATATTGGTAATGACTAGATCTAGGATATTGTTGCCCCTGGTGGGGTTGTGGATAAGTTGATCCAGGGCATTGGAGTTTATGAATTCCAGAAAGCGTTGAGCGAAGGAGTTGGTATATGAGTAGTTTTCCCAGTTAATGGTGGGGTAGTTGAAATCGCCCATTATTAGGGTGTTTGGTTGAACCCTAATATTTTCCAGTACATCAAGAAAAGAGGAGTGGGAATCCTGGGGCATGGTGGGTGATCTGTAGCAAGTTATAATTTGGATTGCAGTTTTGCCCAGAGTTAGTTGCACTTGGATAACCTTGGCTGCATTATGCTGAGCAACTAGCCTGGAGGTGAGTGCAAATGGTCAAGCAAACCAACCCCACAAAAAGTCAAATGTAAGTACGTTTTGCAAGGGGGTCAAGCTCCTCTGTACCCCTAACCATGTTGATGGCTTGCACCCTTACACCCTGAACTCATATATGACAACTCCATAGTTGCACAAACATGAAGAAGGGAGAAATCTCCAAACCAAGGAGTCACTGCAGGCACACATTTGGAAACCACAGCAGCAGTGATTTCCTATAGAAAACTATGGTCAGAGAGTTCATGTTTAGCAAGTGGCTATCTGTGTTTGTGCTATTTTGTTTCAATATATGTAATCACTGTAGAAGCAAATAGAACATATGCATGGTAACTGGTGAGATAACCAAATAATGGAACACTGGAATGGCTGAGGAGGGGGCTGCTGCTGGGGGTTGCTGCAGGAGGGGCTGCTATGGGTGGTGGTCTAGTACCCTTCCTAGAACCCTATTTGACCATGATCTGGCTTTTGTATTTAAAGTAGAAAATACATATGCAAAGGTAGCTGCAGTATAACTACATTACAAGGTATCTTTTTCTTCCTGTGCATTTAAATAATTTAAGGAAATGACTGAAGTGGCTTTATTGGGGAATGACCCAGTGGGTGTGGCTCAAATAGGGGTGTTTCATGAGTGTGGTATGGGTGGAGCTTAAGGGGGCACCTGAGCAATACTTTGCCTAGGGCGCCATTTCGGCTAAGGCCGGCCCTGTCCTTCCAGTGAGTTCTGTTGACTGTTTGCCTACCATCAACTCACTTTTGACCTTTTCCTGCTTCAGTAAACAGTTGCTGCATTGCAACTAGGCCTTCTGTGCCCCTTTCCTTTTTAGTTTTTACTTCTAACCAAGAACCTGCTCATTTTTCTACTTCTCCTAGTATTCCGTATATCTTACACTTCCCTTCTTCCTTCTGTCGCTTCTTCTGCTTAATTTCATAGCTTTCCTCCCTTTTTTGACTACCCTAAAAATCTCTTCTACTCTCTTCCTCTCTTTTTTCTATTTTGACTGCCCTTAGCTGTAATATTGTGCATTTTATTATTACTCTCCTGTGTCTTGGCTTTTTGACTGACTGATGGATGTAGTCATTTTTGATTCCCTGCTTCTTATTTTTAAATCTGGCGTGTCTGTCACCCCCATGTATGTGGAGGAAGGAGGGAAGTTAGCAAACCGACCCTGGCAGAACAAGCTGGTGGTTACTTCCATTACTTTCATGTCAGTCGTCTTATTCCATTCTCTGGTTGTTTATTTCACTAGTGCTTTGACTTCCATAATTACTTCTGCATTACTATTCCTGTTTTAAATTACTCAATGTGGAGGTCTCTTCCTCCCTCTCTACTTTTCATTATTCACTTCCTCTAGTTTTAACATTCATTTGCTTAGGTATACCACCTTTAGAGGCTCCTTCTATTGTGATTGGTGACTCCATCCACAAGTCTACTTTCTTGTCATTGTTTCCCCTCACCATTGTTCCCTAACTTGTCTACCAATCACCCAGTACTGATTTTGTCATCATTCCCTCCTCTGGTCACCCAGTGTTGTTTCAGCCCTGATGCATGTGTGAGACTTCATGAAATCTAATAGTTAAAATAATAGAAATCTTTACAACAATCATTCTGTTATGAATATATATATATATATATATATATATGTGTGTGTGTGTGTGTGTGTGTATATATATATTTTTATTTCATAGGATCGAAGCCTCACAGTGATAGCTCAAGGCCTCTCCCTCCCCTCTTGCTGTGTACACCAAGTGGCACAATGAGCGCTTTCTGTTTGTAAGTTTGGTGACTCTGCACTGATCCATTGATTTCGCCATTTGGCTACAACAGTTTACAGGCTACTCCTTTTTTTTATTTGTATCCCTACAACTTTCAAGTTCTTTTTCCTTGATTGGTCTTATAAATTTGCCATTTCTGCTTCAGTCCATTCCATTCTGGCCCCTGTTGAATCTAAGCACACTTTTAATTTTACATTTTCATCTAATATTTGTTACATGACTGTAGCATGCTCATTCAATGTGGGTGCCCACTTCCTCTAGTCTGACTGTTTTCTTGTAACACTTGCTTCACTTCTCTTAATTTGTACCACATTGCACTCACTGTCTATTGCTGTTCTCCATGATCCGTATTCTGTTTATCTCTGTACTGTCTGTTCTCTTTTTTTTTTTTTTCTTTTTTTTTTTATTTATTTTCCTAACATTCACTCTAGTCTGATGTTCCTTGCCCTACCAGATGTTTCCTTTTGGGGATTTTTTTTCCTTTTCCTTTACCATTTGTTGTATTCTTATTTCTTTCACAGTGGAACAACACAGTGTTCTTCATATTGATCAGTGCTGCATTAGCTAAAGCTGTATGAGCCATATCCTGCATAGCATACAACAGCTAACCAGATTCCAAAGCTTCAGGGCAACTTCCAAATACCTAAGCCATTAGTCAGCTCGAGCTGAGCTGACTGAAAAACAGGCTTGGGTGCCAAGCCCTTAAGATGTTTCCTGCCACTGAGAGGAGTCTTCATTTGCAGGCTTTTGAGGATTGATGGTCAGCTAATGTCCCATTGATGGCAGATAGATTCTCTTTGGGGAAAACCTTTCCACGTTATTTTTACAGCTTTTTAAATGACCTTTTCTGAAAAGCTACTTATAAGCTAAGGAGAGAAAAAAAAATAGTTGAAAGTTGTTTAAACCTTTTTCTGTGGAGAAACTGTATTGATTTTACTTTTTGAGGCCATGGAGAGTGTTTAAAGTGCTTTTTAATGTTTTTTTTTTTTGGGGGGGGGGGGTTACTAGTTTCCTGATGTAACTGTTGCTGCTAAACTTCCCTGGGAAACAAGAACCATTTTTGGCTTGAACATGAAACCAAGTACTGGTCCCCCGGTCAGACCTTCTTCCAGCCACAAAAAGAAAAAAAGATATCTAAACAGCCTTTTTCATAACTGCAGGCTGGTAATTTGTCAAGGCCACAAGTAGGTGACTCTGCTGTAACTAAAATTATCCTCGGACCACTCATCTTTTTCTTTAGATCCCTCTGGTGTTGTCCATACAGCCATGTCCTCTGTGGCTATTGGGGTCCCCTCAGTGGGAAACCTAGAGCCATTCTTTTCAGTCATGGGCGAAGGGGCAGGGAATTTTCTTTTGCTTAGCCACAATAAATACCATTCTCTGGGCAAGCTGCTGATAGCAATACTAGGTCTATTTGCCTTAACTTTCCTGACAAAATGAGACTGAGAGAATGAAAATGAATATGAGAGAATGTTTTGGCTGCAGTTTCCTCTTGTGAGGATAATTCTGTTTTGTGTATTCTAGTTTCTTCTGTTTCTCAGGTCATGGCTCATTGTTTGAAGTGTATTCTGTAGGTACTATTTCCAGGGCTGTTGCCACTGGTACTGTTTTGAGGAGATTTTCCTGGCTGCATTCTCAGGACCTTCCAGACAGTGTTAAAAATTAAATGTTGAATTCTTTTGAACACCATGCTGCAGAGGTTATCAAAAAGTGTAATGAGAGGTAAGCTGATTCAGGAATTTTCTCAGATTGCTCAAACCTCCATCTCTAAATTTTCCAAGGGATTTTCTGCTCCCTCATCCACTTTTGGCAAGAAACAAAATAAAATATCTCAACTGAATGGTGAAGCAGAAGTTTAAAAAGGAAAGGCAGGGAGGTTAAAAATAAACCACCCCTCCCCCACCCAAGAACAAAGAACAGTCAAACAAAACAGAATGACTGTATAAGGGACTTAGGTCGCCTCTCCCACTGCAGCAGTCTCATATCCCTTTCAGAAAGTCTGAATCTCCAGTTTTCTCTTTAGCAACAGATTGTTTTAGACAAATGGATTCTGAATGAAATACACATAAGATTTAGATGGCAGTGGAGGGAAATTCCACCTTTTTCAGGCTATTCCTCCTTCTCCACTATACCAAACTCTTCTCTTCCCTCCTGTCCTACATCATATTTTTTCTTGGGGTAATAGAAGCAGTTTTTCTTTTCCAGGTGGGGAAAAGGTTTTATTCAAGAATGCTTTTAGTGCCCCCCAAAAAAAATCTTTAGAGCAGTCCTGGATCTTTCATTTTTGAATCAGTTTGTGATAGCACCCAAGTTCAAAATGCTATCACTTCACATGTTCTTACCCCTTTCTTCCTCATCTGAGTTTTTTTTAGTAACCTTAGATTTAAAGGAAGCATATCATAACATTCCTATTCATCCAGATTTTAGGTATTTCTTAAGGTTTTGTTTGTCTGGATCACATTATCAGATGTTCTTAGGATTGATCACTGCTGTAGTAGTCTGAGCTATATGGGTTATATCCTTCCAAGGATATAACAGAGAGCCATCTACCAAACCTTCAGGGTCCCTTCCACTCACCCAAACCTGTCAGGCAGCTCGTGCTGAGTTGATTAAAAGACAAGTTTGGGCGTGAAGACCTTCAGAGCTTTACTTTCGCTGAAGAGTATGCTCCTCTGAGGCTTTTGAGGATTGACAGTCAGACTGTGCTTTCCTTTACTAGGCAGATAAGTTCCTTTGGGGAAAAATTTCCATTTTCTTAATTTTGTTGACATTTTTTTTTTACTTTCTTGTTCAAGAAAGTTATTTTAAAGCTAGAAGTGTTGTGTTTTAACGCCTATCTTAAAATTTAATGCACTTTGACAGAAGTAGTGCTGTGGAGAAATTATTTTCCCTTTGCGAGGCTGGCATAGTGTGTTAAAATGCTTTTTGCTGTGTTTTTTTTTTTTTTGTCAAAAAAGATACTTTTGTGGACTAGTAGTGTTTACTGGCAATTGCTGCTTGTCTTCCCCAGGAAAAAGGCACCATTTCCAGCTTGACCATGGAACAGAATATTGGTCTTGCGATCCATCTTCCAGCCACAAAAATAAAAAAATAAGCAAACAGCATTTGCCGCCACAGTAGGCTAGTAATTACCTCAACCATAGGTGGGTGACTGTGCTGTGGCCATTTGTTGTACCTCAGACCATTCATCTTTTACCCCAGATCCCTCTGGTGTAGAGCCTACAGCCACTGTGGACCTGTGGTTAGCCATGTTTTCTGTGGCTGTTGGGGTCCCCTTGATGAGCAAGGAAGAGCCACTCTTGTTGGTCCTGGGAGATGGAACATGGAAGGTTTCCCTGATGTGTCAGAATGCTGTGCCCATCCCTGGGAAAATCGCTGCTGCCATTAGTAACATAACTGGCCCCATTTTCCTGTCAAAAGTGACAGAAAACCAACCATGTATGTAATCCTCCTCAAATTTCTTTAGATAGGAGTAGTTTACTGGGTCTGGCTCAGGCTTTAATTCAGGCTGTTGATCCTTCTTAAGTAGTTTCTGGTAAAAGAAAGTGTGATTCCTCTTTTCTTGAAGAGATTGAATATTCTGAATCTGAACAGGAAGATGCAGGGACAAATACAGATGTTAAGTTGTCAAACTCGCCTTCATTCTTGCTGGGTGGTTCGGAGCCGATCCTCGGCTCCGACTCGGTACTTGCTAAGCTCGAGAACTCATTTTACCAGCTCGAGGCAACCCTATATCCCATGATGCAAGGCGTGACTACCTTAGATCTCGCTTGCCGCTTCGCGAAGAGGTCTCCTTTTTACCAGCTCAGGTAAAGCTTCAATTTGTATAAGATTAGTCAAGGTTTTTTCTCCCTTATCTTCCTATTTGTCATTTATTGGGTATATTTTTATACTTATAGCTAATCTCCTACCCTATATTCCCCTTCTTTTACGTCAGGATTTATTTCCTTTCTTCAGGCCTTAAGCCTCCCTCTCAGTTAATTCCTGTCAGGTTAGTGTTGTGTGTCTTTTGTGGGTTAACTGTGTGACTGTTGTGTGTCTGTGTATTTTTTGGATATAATTATGTCTAAAGAAGTGAAGGTCTCAGGCTTCAAGAAGTGTGACTCGTGCTGTCAGAAAATGTCTCTGACAGACGGTCACACTTCTTGTGTGTACTGCCTGGGGCCTTTACACCTGCAGGACTCCTGTGCTATTTGTCACTCCTTTAGCCAGAGAGTCCTGCAGGAACGAAAAAACAAACTGATTCTTCGTGGCTTGTTAAAGCCAGAGGGTTCTCCGACCAAGGCTGGGTCGGTGAAGCCCTCTAAGCCATCTAAGGCCCAGGCTGTAGTTCTCAAGCCTTCGGCTGTGGCTCCGACTCCTTCGGAGTCGAGATCGGCTCCGGCCGGAGCCGATCTTTCCACTTTGGAGGTTGTAGTGTCGGCTCTGTCTGGCTCCGATACACAAATACCCATTACTTTGTCGGCTCCGGCCAGAGCCGACGTGTCTTTATCCAGTATTGGAGCCGATAAGTCTTCGGCTCCATCTGGAGCCGAGGGGTCGTCGGCTCCGATGGCTCCATCCAGGAAGAGATCTCGGTCTCCTTCCCTGGAGTCGATTCGTTCGGCTCCGGGATCTCCTCTTTTGTCGGAGCGGAGCCATCGGAGCCAATCTTCAAGATCTTCCAGGCTGTCAGACCACAATTTAGAGAGGGTGGTAAGCAGACTGTTGAAGTCACAGGCACTAGCCCAAATGCTCCATAGCCCGTCTCAACAGACGTCTGCTATTTCTCATCCCCCTGAACTTCCTCCTCCGACTCTCCTTCAGAGTTCGGTGCCGGAGCTTCTCGGAACGGTGACCGTGGGTGCGCCCGATACTTCCCCTTTCGGCTCCGACGTCTTCGGCTCCGATCTCCTCCATGAGACCTTCTTTGGAGGGATCCGGTCGTCGGGTCTCCCTTGTTGGCTCCGAGGGGGCGAGTGGCATCGGACCCTTGTCCGACCCTGCTCTCCCTCTTGGAGTTTCAGCATTGGTGAGCTTGACACCGACATCGGCTTCGGAGCCTTCTTTCTCGGTGGGGCCGGGGATTCCTGTTTCTTCAGAGCGGGATTCTTCTGGCCTCCCTGGGAGAGGAGCCTTTGAGGTGATGAGGAGTGTCCTAGCCCCTGAGCTAGGTCAACGGTCTATTCCTTTAGCTCCTCCATCTTCGGTGCCTGTTGATGTCTCTTGCCAGTCTCTTGCTCCCGGACCCAGAGATCCATCACCCCAGGTTTCCCCATTGGGTAGAACTTCCTCTTCCCAGGTTTCTCCTGATCCTGCAGCAGAACCCCTGCATAAGAGGACGTGTAAGAGGAAGCACACAGACTCCCCTGAGTCTACTACATCAGATACCGACTTAGATGAGTCGGAGGGCTCCCCACGGTCCCCCTCTGAGGATGTCTCCTTTTCAGACATCCTGGAACTCCTTAAGCAGAGGGGGAACTGGCCTTCCTTTGACCCCTCCGAGGATGAGTCGGTATACCTGGAGGCTTTTTGATCTCGACCCTCCACCTCCTGGGTGTCTCTGCCTTTCGACCCACTCATGCAAGTAGTGGCTCGGAAGGCGTGGGCAGCCCCGGATTCTGTGGAACCAGTTCCTAGGAGGCCATCCAAATTCATCACAGCCCCTTCAGACAAAGAGTTTCTTTCTCAGGGCGTCCCTGTTGATGCTATGGTGGTGGCGGCGGCCACCAAGAAGGAACTTGCTGATCCTTCTGTGCCTGTCCATCCTCCTAACAAGGATTCTAGGACCATGGATAGGTACGGCAAGCGGATGTTTTCTTCAGCGACCTTTACTATGCGTTCTCTGAACTACCTTTGTCACTTTACTAGACTTCAGAGAGACATTCTCAAGGAACTAGGTGAAGTGGTTCAGGATCCTTCGGCGACTGGGGCTCAGGAAAAGATTGCCTCACAGCTAGGAATCCTCAATTCTTTGACTAACTCCTCCATGCGGCTCATTTCTTATGCAGCCGATGGAGCGTAGCCGCAGGCACAGGAGTGGCACTTAGGCGTCAGGCCTGGATGCGGCTTTGTAATTTTGCAGACCCTTTTAAGGCATCCTTCACCAATACCCCCTTTGACGGTTCGGCTTTGTTTGGACCTCAGGTGAAGGATACATTGACCATATGTGAACAAGACAGCAAGACCCTTTCTGCCGTAGGAGTCCATTTCTCCACACCTTCAAGACCCTATCCAAAGGGTCAGAAGGGAGGGAAAATGTGGTTTTGTAAATCTCAAGGAGTCACGCCGGACACACGTGGTCAGTTTACCCCCAGAGGCAGAGGGGGGGTAATAATAATAGGCGCTGCCCTAGGGGCAGAGGGGGTCCGCAGAATCAGGGTAGCAGGGAGCCTCTCCCTGATAAACCCTTCCATCATCCCTGAGGTGTTGCCTGGCTGTCCACCCTTGGAGGCAGTCGGGGGAAGATTGTCGCTGTACCCAATAGCCTGGCGTTCCCTCTCTCAAGACAAATGGGTACAGTCAATCATATCCGAGGGCTACAATATCCCTTTCAAGAGGTATCCCGTTCCTCATCAATCCCTTCCAGACGTTTCACCCGGTCTAAGGGAATTGGCAAAGCAGGAGGTATCAAAGCTCCTAGCAAAAAGAGCCGTCCAAATAGTGCCAGCAGACCAAGTAGGATCCGGCATCTACTCAAGATTCTTTTTGGTCCCCAAAAGGACGGGAGATTGGAGACCAATTTTAGACCTCAGCAAGCTAAACAAGTTTGTCAAGAAGGCAAGGTTCCGGATGGTTATGCTTCAGTCCATTCTACCCTTTTTGTGCAAGGACAACTGGATGTGCTCAATAGACCTTCAGGATGCGTACTATCATATAAAGATTCACAGGCGCTCCAGAAGGTTTCTCCGCTTTCGGCTGGGGTCCAGTCATTTTCAATTCAGAGCCCTGCCCTTTGGCCTCACTACAGCCCCCAGAGTGTTTACCAAATGTATGGCAGTGGTTACGGCTCATCTGAGATGTCAAGGATTCCAGGTGTTTCCGTATCTAGACGACTGGCTCCTCTCCGCCAACACCAGGCATCAACTTCTCAAGGCCAGAGACTACACTCTGCAAACCTGCAAACAATTGGGGATTTCAATAAACTTCGAAAAATCTTCTTTGTCGCCTTGCCAATCTATTACCTTTATAGGCACAGAATTAAACACTGTCATTATGTCAGCCAGACTCACAAAACAAAGAATTCTGGACATTCAGAAGTATGTTCGGATCATATTACTCAGCAAGAAGATCAGAGCCAAATTTGTCTTGAAGGTTCTGGGTCTTATGGCTGCGGCCATTGTTCTACTGCCATTAGCCCGCTTCCACATGCGTCTTCTGCAGTGGATGTTGTTCGCTCAGTGGTCATTCCAGCAGCTCCCCATGAGTCAAGAGATTTTTGTCACACAGTTGTGCAAGAGTCATCTAACCTGGTGGATATCTTCTCCTCTGCTCCATCAGGGCCGACTGTTTGTTCCCCCAGTTCCGGTTGCCACAGTCACTTCGGATGCCTTTCTGATCGGGTGGGGGGGGGGGGCATTTTCAGGGCAGGATGGTCCATGGGACTTGGCAACCCATAGAATGCCATCTGCACATAAATGTCCTAGAGATGAGAGCAGTGCTTTTAACGTTGCAAGCCCTCAGCAACTTTCTTCCCTTAGGGACTATTGCAGTTCAGACGGACAACATGTTTGTAGTCTGGTATATCAACAAGCAGGGCGGGACCAGGTCCTACCCACTGTGTCGAGAAGCTCTCAGACTTTGGCAATGGGCAATCTCCTCTCATCGGTTTCTGATAGCAACGCATATCCCCGGGAGATCCAACCTCCTAGCAGCCAGACTGAGCAGAGCTATTCTCATGCCACACGAGTGGTCTCTCAAGCAATCGGTAGTGGACGAGATTTTTCAGAAGTGGGGCTTCCCTTCCTGCGACCTTTTTGTTACACCCCAAAACAGCAAATGCCCAGACTTCTTCACCCTCTTTCCTCTACCAGGCCATTCCCCGAGAGACTCTCTAACCCAGGATTGGCCCCGGGGACTTCTGTATGCCTTTCCTCCATTTCCACTGATACCACAAGTTATTCAGAAAGCTACCGTATTGAGAGCCAAGTTGATCCTCATTGCCCCTTACTGGCCTCGACAAATTTGGTTTCCGTCCCTGCATCGTCATCTCCTGGCGCAGCCTTGGCATCTGGACCCAGTTCCAGATCTTCTGACCCACCAGTCGGGTCAACCGCACCGGGCCATTCATTCTCTCAACCTCACTGCTTGGTTGCTCCACTTCCTTCCTTAGCCAGGCTTCCTATGATCTCTAACCCCGTTAGGAATATCATAGTAGCTTTTCTAAAGTCCTCCACCAGAAAGATTTATGCTAGTAAGTGGGCAAAGTCTAAACACATAGATCCCTTTACTGCTCCAGTGCATTCAGTTTTGGACTTCTTAGCAGAGATTTTTCAATCAGGGTCTTCTTCTTCTACAGTTAAAGTCCAATTGGCAGCAATCTCTAATTTTCATGTTGGTTTAGCGGATCAAAACATAATGTCCCACAAGCTTTGCAAAGCCTTTCTGAGAGGTATTTTTCTCCTGAAGCCTCCAATCAGAGATCCTCCTCCACAATGGGATTTGAACTTAATGCTGGCATCCTTGATTCTACCCCCCTTCGAACCGGCTGTTACATGCTCCTTAAAGTTTCTTTCCTGGAAACAATTTTCTTGGTGGCTGTTACTTCAGCTAGAAGGGTTCAGGCATAGGGTATCTTTAAGACCTAATCCATCTTTTTTGCCCAAAGTTGCTTCCCAGATGAATCTTAACCAATCTATTGATTTGCCAGTTTTTTTCCCTAATTATTCAGACAAAGCTGAACAAAAACTTCATTGCTTAGATGTCCATCGTCAACTCAGATATTATTTGGACAGAACTAAACAATTCAGAAAATCTGATCAACTATTCCTTTCTTATGCAGAGAACAGAAAGGGTCTCCCAATCTCTAACGTGACCTTATCCAGATGGCTGTCTTCTATCATTTCTTATGTTTATCATCTTAGAGGCAAGCAACTGTCCTCAAAACCAAAAGCACATTCTACCAGGAGCCTGTCCACATCCACAGCCTTTCAGGATAGGCTACCTATTGACACCATTTGTGCAGCAGCCACTTGGGCCACCCCTCACACCTTTGTCTCTCATTACAAATTGGACTTGGCCTCCAGGGACAGAGCTAGGTTTGGTTCCACAATTCTCAAGAGTCTGTTCCATTGAGCCACCCAGGATAGAGGTGCTAGGGACGCGGTCCCATCCAGCAAGAATGAAGGCGAGTTTTACAACTTAACATTTAGAAGTTATGTACATACCATAACGTTCCATGTTAGTTGTCTTCTCTCGCCTTCTTTCTTGCGTCTCTCCCTCCTTCCCCCTGGCCTGGACTGGACTTATCTTGAGGTTGTACCTTCCTTTTGTTGGGGGTGTTGTCACTCTTTCCAAGAGTTCCCAGTAGGAAGAGTCATTATTGTTAGTGGCTATCAGCCTAGTTTCTCCTACATTTAGTAATCTTCCTTGGGAAGAAGTGTTTTTTGGCAGGGTTTTCTTCTAGCTACCAAACGAGATCTGAGGTAGTCACGCCTTGCATCATGGGCTATAGGGTTGCCTCGAGCTGGTAAAATGAGTTCTCGAGCTTAGCAAGTGCCGAGTCGGAGCCGAGGATTGGCTCCGAACCATCCAGCAAGAAAGAAGGCGAGAGAAGACAACTAACATGGAACGTTATGGTATGTACATAACTTCTAATTTTTTCCACTCAGATTTCAGATTCAGATTTGGAGGAGAGCTCAGATGTTCTTCGTGTTTCACTCTTGCAGTCATTACATTTGGGTTACCTGCTTGCAGTAGCCCTCAGTCAGCCTGATTAACAAAGTCTTGGGTCCTACATCGGTTGCTGTCTCTTCTTCCGTGACGTCAGATCATCAGGGGTATAAAACATGCAGCCGATGTCATTACATCAGTTTTTCTTGCCGTGCGGTGCCCGAATCAGAAGCAGTTCGCAAGTGCCGGTAGGCCGACTCCTGAAATTTTCATTTTCGAGTTTCAGAACTGAAGTCTTCAACTAAAAGCTAAGTACCCTGTTGGGGAAACTTGTTCTTGCTCTAAACCGATGTCAGTAAAAGTAAATAATTGCATTTCTTGTGGAAAGCAAATACCTCAGAAAGATTTTAATTCGTACTGTATTCCTTGCCTAGGCCCTGACCATGACGTATCTCTCTGTCGGTTTTGTGCCTTATTTAAATCATGAACTATCCGTCGTCGGTATGTTTGGGCTTATAAATATTTTGGTGCTCGGTTCAGTTATCCTGATATGTCTTCAGTAAGCCACCCGACTACCAACATTCTGAAAAAACACAAAGATAAAGACAGAGACAGGCCCCTCAGTTCGCCAGTACTCAGTGAGGCGCTTTCGCAGCCCCTGATACCTGCTACTTCAGATTCGCAGGCCTCCACTGAGACCCATTCAGAGTCCTGTATGCCGCGAGATGCTTCAGCTGTGGAACCTAAAGATGTCTCTACCTTGGATGGGTCCGGAACCGCTGTGCAGGCACCGGCTTCTGAGGGTGTATTCAGGCCTACTGTATTGCATATTAAACCGACGCCATCTTCTTCTTCAACGCCTAAAACCCGAACCATGCCTAGAAAACTGATGGGTCAGGCCTCTATGCCTGAAAAACAAATGATAAGAATTGTTGAAGACCTTATTACTTTAATCAGGGGAAGCCAGCCTTCCCCCTCTAAGAGACCTAGAATTGAGTTTGCTTATGACACTTCTAACCAGGATTCTGAAATTTCTGTTTCCTCTGATGACCAAGATTTACCCTTATCTAACTTTGAGGATTCTGATGCTGAGGACTCTATTCCCTCTGCTCCCCCCCAGAGGATTTCTCTTTTGGTGAAACCTTGCATACCCTCAGGGAGCATTTTCGTTGGGAAAGTCGGGTTTTCTCTGATTCTAAAAAGAGGCTTAGGGATTTCTTACTCCTGCCCCAGCACAGGCCTTTAGCTATACCTCCTGTACTGGACATTGTTGATGATGCCTTTTCGGAATCTAGCATGGCCCCTGACTCTTTACCTCCTGCTTCCAGAAAACCTGATAGATATTACAGGGTTCCTGACTCTCATAAGTTCCTTTTCAAAAATCCTACTGTGGATCATGAAACCATTTCACAGGGACCCAAGGGCATTAAAGCTACTACTGCCAAAACTCCTAACCCCTCTGATAGAGACTCCAGGGCACTGGATAGATGGGGCAAGAAGGTATACACTTCTGCAGTTTGGCCATTAGGGCCTTGAATTGCCAGTTTCATATGTTAAAGTATCAGCAGCATATTATTTGATTGCTTAAACAGAAAATGATGTTGTTTCCTGATTGTGCTGAAAATAAGGATTTACAGGATTGAATGCATTCTGCTGAACAAGTTGGTAAACATGCATTGCAATGTGGTTTTGATTCACTAGAGGCATCTCGCAGGGCTGCGGTAACTGGGTCTGTATTTAGAAGGCATGCTTGGCTTAAGGAGCAGTCCTTGCCAAATCATGTTAAAGCAAAATCACTGGAAGCTCCCTTAAATCAGGACCGCCTGTTTGGCAACAATGCAGAAGAAATTCTTAAAAAGATGGAGGAAAAAGCTAAATCTATGCAAACTGTTAAAGATTTTTTACAAGTGCAACCTCCATGATTTAGTAGGCATTGGCCTTCTAAGATTTGGTCCATTCCTGCCTCTTCCAGACCTTTTCAGTCCAAACCCAGATCCAGCAGAGCATCCAGGCTTCAGTCCCAGGGGACGCACAGGACTAAGCAGTGGGGGGCCTCCACTTCCAAATCTGGGAGTAATAAAACTCCCCCCTGTGGTATACTGTCTCAATGACTTATTTTTAAAACTTCCAAGCACTCTTCAACTGACTGCCCCCTTAGGGGGAAAGATTGCACTTCATGCAAAGAACTGGGGACTCATTACCCAGGACAATTGGGTTTTAAATATAGTGTCCCAAGGATACAGATTTCACTTCCACACGTTACCAACTCCAAACGGTTGGCTAGATCTACCTCCAAATCTGTGGGCAGTGGCCCAAAAGCAAGTACTCTCTCTTAAGCATTGGAGCTATTCAATTGGTACCAGAAGAGGAAAAGGGACAAGGTTTCTACTCAAGATTTTTCCTGGTACCCAGAAAAGACAATTCATGGTGTCCTGTCTTGGACTTGTCTACTCTAAACACCTTTTTGGTGATTCCAAAATTCAAGATGCTGACTCTTCACCAGTTGCTTCCTATGCTAAGCAAAGATGCCTGGTTGGCAACATTAGTTTTAAAGGAAGCATACCTATGCTTCAAAGCAGGCTACACACACTATCAGTTCTCTGCACTGTCCTTTGGCTTATCTACTGCGCCCAGGGTATTCACAAAGTGCCTAGCTCCAGTCATTGCATTTTGCAGGCAAAGAAATATTCTAATATACCCATACCTAGACAATTGTCTAATTCAGGCAGAAAACCAGGACATATTTTGAATCATTGGGCTTTTATACAAAGGGTGCTAACTTGTCTGGGGTACACCATAAATGAAAAGAAATCACACCTGGTACCCTGTCAACAAATTATATTCCTGGAAGCAAGCTTGAATACAACTCCCCAGATGGCTTTCCTCACGCCAGAGAAACAAATTCACTTCACAGCCTACTTCAAACAAGTGGCCACAAAATCCCTGCTATCTCCAAGGTAAATACTACAAGCCTTGGGATTCATGGCCTCCTGCATTCTTCTAATTCCATATGCAAGACTGCATATGAGGAAACTACAATAGTATCTAAAAAGTCTATAGTGTCAACATTCTCAAGATCTAGAAGCAATGATTACTATCATTCCTTGCCTACGCCTAGAGTTCCTTTGGTGGGCAGAGGCCTGCCACCAAAACAAGGGGCTACCATTCACACTACCCCCTGCCGCACAAACCCTAACAACAGATGCATCAGACTATGCATGGGGGGCGCACCTGGCAGGGAAGTGCATTCAGTGCAAATGGAACCCAATTCAAATGCACCTTCACATCAACCATAAAGATATGTTAGCTGTACAGAATGCTGTGACCGCCTTGAAGGACCACATTCTTCCAGGACAGTTAATGGTAAAGATGGGCAACACCACTGTTATGTGGTACATAAACAAGTGGGGGGGGTTACACATTCTTACCCCCTCTGCAGACTAGCCATGGCATTGTGGAACACAGCCTTGAGTTACCCAAGTGCATCTGCAAGCTCAATTCCTGCCAGTAAAACTAAATACACTGGCAGACGGACTAAGCTGAAACCTCATGGACCCACACGAGTGGAAACTGGAACCAAGGATCTTCAACATGTTGACAAGCAAATGGGGGAGCCCAAATATAGACCTGCTTGCCTCCCCCCAGAACTATCATTTGGAAAATGTTTACGCAAGGACTCCCTACAAACAAGCTTGGAAAGCGGATGCTCTGTCCTTCAGCTGGAAAAACCTATCAGTTTATGCCTTTCCTCCTCTGCCTCTGCTCTCCAAAGTACTACTAAAGATCAAACAAGACAAACCAAGGATGATTTTGATTGCAACAGACTGGCCACGCCAACACTGACACCGCCTCCTGTGCAGTGTGTCACTATTGGCCCCATGGCACCTGCTTCACTCTCCTACCCTGCTGTCTCAGCAGGAGAACCAGATTCTGCACCTTCAGCTTCAAGCACTGAACCTAGCAGTCTGGCTAATTACCTAAGCTCTCCTTTACCATTCCTCAGTAAACCAGTGATGGATGTCATTTTAGAGTAAAGGAGGCCTAGTACTAGAAAATCTTATGCTGAAAAATGGAAAAGTTTCTGTGCCTGGAATCAATCTCAAGGGATGAGCACATCAGTGCCAAATATACCTCAGATTTTACAATAATTAACTGAGATGCTTCACAAGGGCCTGTCTTTTTCCTCAATAAAAATTCATGCCTCAGCCATTTCAGCTCATTATAACACAGACCCTCCTCTCTTCTCTCATCCACTGCTCAAGCAGTTGTTCAGAGGGGCCAAAAAAAAAAAATTAAGACCACCCAGAAGAGCTCCAACTCCAGCCTGGGACCTTAACTTTGTATTGGAGAAACTCACCCTTCCTCCTTTTGAGCCAGCTGCTACTGCAGATTTAAAATTCCTTTCTTGGAAAACAGCTTTCTTTTTAGTCATCACTTCAGCAAGAAGGGTATCTGAATTACAGGCCCTTATGGCAGTGGAGCCTTTCATCATCTTTCATGCGGACAGGGTGTCCCTCAGGAACAATCCCTCTTTCATGCCAAAGGTGGTATCCAGTGTGGCCTTTAATCAGTCCATTCATTTGCCAACCTTCTTTCCTAATCCACAGAACAAAGGGGAACAGATACTGCACTCCTTAGATGTGCACAGACAACTTAGATTCTACTTGGACAGGACTAAACCTCAAAGTAAATCTGAACAACTGCTGGTGGCATTTGCTGCAGGAACAGAGGGGAAGGCTATTTCAAAGCAAACCATCTCCAAATGGATAAGCCATTTCATTAATTTCTACTATAAGCACCATGGAAAACCTATCTCACAGAGGATCAGACCCCACTCAACCAGGGCTGCATCTACCTCTACAGCCTTTCTCAGAGGTGTACCTACCAGGGACATCCTAGAAGCTGCTACCTGGAGTTCTGTAATACTTTCACCAAGCATTACCATTTGCCAATTTTCTCTAAATCCAGAGCTGGCTTTGCCACTGCAATTTTGCAGGGCCTTATAGCTGGTCCTAATGCTATCTAAATCCCTCCTCCCATCCCTAGCTTTGGGAATCTACCAAAATGTAATGACTGCAACAGTGAAACACGAAGAACATAGTACAGTTGTGTACACTTACCATAAATGTAGATGTTAGAGTGTATTCACTGTTGCAGTCCTGGTTACCCTCCCTCCAGCCCCCTGACTTCTTTTGGCTATACCTCTTCTCTCATTTTCAGTGCTTAAAAGCTTTTTGGTGTATTTGCTTTTTTTGTTGGAGGTATAACCTTGTATAGTTATAGATTTAATTGCTTCCCATTAGGGGGGCACCTGACATCTGGGGCAAGAAAAACTGATGTAATGACGTCGACTGCATGTTTTATACCCCTGACTACCTGACGTCACGGAAGAAGAGACAGCAACCGACGTAGGACCCAAGACTTTGTTAATCAGGCTGACTGAGGGCTACTGCAAGCAGATAACCCAAATGTAATGACGGCAACAGTGAATACACTCGAACATCTACATTTATGGTAAGTGTACACAACTGTACTTTTCTTTTTCTCCCTGTAGGAGTTTCTCTTTCTCTGATGCTAGTGCTAGAATGTGCCAGTGCTTTCAGTGAGAAAACATTGAGGTTTCTCTGCCCTGACAAAATTCTATGACTTATTACAGAGGGATTTTCCAGTACCTACAGTCATTCCTCCTGTTCTGTCTACTTTAGAGGATGTGTGTGTTACTGCCAGCAGTTTTCCTGATAGTCATCCAGCTGCCCCTAAAAAGGCAGATAGGATGTACAAAGTTCTAAAGTGTTTTAAATTGTTAGATATTATTCCCAACCTGACCCAGCAGCTTTAGTTGATTCCACTAAGTTAATTCCAATCCTAGTCATTCTGATAAGGCTGGGAAAAATATTGATGGGTATGGGAAAAAAGTGTATTATTTATTTATTTATTTACATTTGTTTATCGGGTAATGTCCAACTGGACAAAAAGTCCTTTTTCAGTGGAGACCCGGGAAGAAAAGCTCCAGAAACAAGATTATACAACATATTTAGTAGCATAAAAATGTTACACATTATACAGAGATGCAGGTATTGTTAATACAGTAAATAGCATAAAAAACATAGTAAATATCATAAAATTAAGTTATAAGTCAGTAAAAGCATTGATACAATATAAACATTTAACAATTTACAATATTTTTTTTTTTTTTTTGTACAGTCAGTTGTGTAAAAGGAGTGCCTTCCTCAAATTTTTTGAGAGCTGCAGCTGGAGTGATAGAAAAATGGGGGGATATAGGTTAGTCTGGAGTAGAGCATGGACATAGTCAGTGGGATAGGAAGTATTGTCTTAGTTCCTGTTTAAAATTATGTGTATGTTCAATAGACAGAATTTATTGAAGTGAGTTCCAGACTTTTGCAATTTTGTGGCAGTATAAGGAGTCACCATGAGAGTTATTTACTTTAAGTAAGACTGTGTCAGCTGACCTGAGAGAGTTAAGGTTTTTGTAGGGTTGGACAAGCTTAGTTAGGGCTGGGCAGTGATCAAGTTTATACATCACTGTGTGGACGATTAATAATTGGTTTAGTGTGAGTAAGTCTGGGAGTTCTAACCAATTTAGTTGTTTGAGGGAAGTACAATTATGTGTTTTTTGGAGTAGGTTAGTTGCATATTTGGCTATCTTGTTATAGCAGGATTCAAGGTTGCTTATTTCTGTTTTACAGAGGGTTGTGAATTCTTGAGAACAGTAGAGTAGTAAAGATAACAAGTGGGTTCTTTCTGTAGCCAGTCTAGCATGGTCTGAAAGATAGGGTTTTGCTCTGTAGAGTGTGCCGAGTTTAATATGGACTTTTTTAATGGTCTGTGCTATATGTTTGTCAGATTTCAATGCATTATCTATGGTAATCCCAAGACGTTTAGTATATTCAGCAGGTTCTATTTTAGTGCCATCAGAAGAGAAAATAGAAAGGGGTTGACTATTAGTGAGGAAGGATTTGAAAAGACCATAAGCTTAGTTTTATTGGGATTTAGTATAAGTTGATGGGCTGGTAGATATTTTTCAGTGCTGGTAAGGGCATCCTGACTCTTTTCTTGAAGTGTCTCAATTGATGGTGCAGAGCAGATAAGGGAGAAGTCATCTGCATATTGAATAATGTTGGCAGGACTAGTGGCTGTTGTAAGGTCATTGGTAAAGATCGTAAAGAGTTGCAGCTCTAGAATTAATACTTGGGGGACTTCTACAGAGATGGGAAGATGAGGGGAGAATTTATTATCCCATAAGGTAGTTTGCTGCCTGTTTGAGAGGTAGCTATGGATCCACTTTAGGGCATCAGGGCAATGGTTGTAATTGGCAGGTTGTTTAGAAGGATTTGATGTGATATGGTGTCAGAGGCCTTTGACATGTCAAGAAAGGTAGCAGAGACAAGTTGGTTATTTTTAAGGTGGTTTATAGAGTTGATAAAGCTAATGATGGCTGTACTAGTACTGTGTTTTGGTTGAAAACCATGTTGTGTAACAGACAGGAGGTTGTTTTTTTTGGAAGTAATCAATTATTTGTTTGTGGACACACTTTTCTAGGATTTTTCCTATGGGTGAGAGTATGGCTATAGGTCTGTAATTGGATGCGTCTTTAGTGGGGCCTCCTCTATGCAGTGGAATGATATGTGATATTTTCCATATGGTAGGTACATATTGTTCAGTGATTAATTAGGATTGGTATGGGGTAGACAATAGATGGGGCAACTAATTTCAGAAATTCACCTGGTAATTGATCAGTGACGAGGGTACATGGCTTTACTTTAGATAGTAAGCCTTGTATAATGGTTGTTTGAATGGGTTCTAGTTTAAAGTGGGTTTGTGGTGGACCAGATGGAGTGGATACAGACAGGGGTAGGATAGAAGCATTATGTAATAGGGAGGTTATTGAGTTAATAAAGTGGGAATTAAATTGGGATGCGATAGGGTCTATAGTATTATTGGTAGTAGAGACTTGGGGTAGTGGGTTTCCCTGGTTTTAGAAGGAGGTTGACTGATTGCCAAAATCTTTGTGGATTTGTTTGATATTTTAGTTGGCAAATTTGAAAGTATGTTTTTTTTTATCTATTTTGATTTGTTTCTTAGCTTGGTTTCTAAGTTGTTTGAAGGTGATGAGATTAGTATGACGTTTGTCAGAAAGCTAGAGGGACCACGCTTTGTCTCTTAGTCTAAGTAGTTGTATTGTTTCTTTTGCTAACCATGGGAGTTTTTTGGTTTTAGAACAAAGTTTTGTGGGTGGGGCAAGTTTATTTAAGATATGCAGGAAAATATTATTAAAGTATTGAACTGCATGATCTAGTTGTAAGGTTTTTAGGGGAGCCCAGTTTTGTTGTTTTATGAGAGTCTGGAAGGTAGATAGTAAGAATTGTTTTTTTATTTCGTGTGTAGAGGTAAGTGATATTACCACAGTTATTTAAGTTTTTTCTTATTAGGTATATTGGATAATGATCACTTAAAGTGCCAGGTAGGCAGCCAGACTCGTAGTTGATGTTAGTTTTGTTTGTCAGAATCCAATCAAGGGTGGAATGTATGTTTGTATGCTTGTCTGTGCGTGTAGGGTGTTGTATATTTTGATGGAAATTATATTGGTTTATAAAATTTGTTGGTGTATTTGAGGAGCATGTGAGCCAGTCCAGGTTAAAGTCACCTAGTATTACTGTTTCATGGTTAAAGTTAGAGGAAGCCCATTCAAGTATATTTTCAATATCTTGTAGATTATTTGCAGGAGGGAGGTAGATAGATATGATAACTATTGATTTGTGTTGCTTTATATCGAGCCTGGCAGTTAAGATTTCAGAGTTAGGAAGGTTTAGTGGGCTAGAGTTAAGTGGATACTTCTGCAACTTTGATTTTCAGAATTTTAAATTGTCAGACTCATATGTTTATTTATTTTACAATATTTATTTTATTTTACATTTAAATTAGACATAAACATTTAACAGAAAAACAACAACATAAGCAATTAAAAACATAGGCAATTAAAAAGCATAACCATCAGCATAAGCAATTAAAAAGCATTGGCAAATAAAAAAGCATAAGGAATTAATACAATAGAAGTAAGGAAGGAAGCGACATGACTGAAGCAACATTATGTCCAATGAACAAGGAGCAGGGATACATAGTATTATTTGTTGTATCTATACTTCAGGTTTGTGTGAGAGAGTTGAGAGATGAGTGTTTTAATTAGTGGTGTAAAGTTTATGCTTTCAATGTAAGGATGTAAAATCCAAGTGAGGAAGTGATAACAAGACAGAGCTAAGGGTAAAAAAGGGAGAGGAGGACAATGAAGCAAAGCAACATTGTGTGTGTGTGGGGGGGGTTGAGGATTGTCTTAGGGATAGTAGTGTGAGATTAAGGGGGGGAGAGAGCAGTGGCAGAACTAGTGGCTTTTTAGGTATTCCTTAGTGGCTGCTTTGAATTTTTTAGGATGATTGAGGGACCTGATCTCTAATAGCAACCTGTTCCAAGAGATGGAAGGGTGGTAGCTAGGGAGGTTACATCCCTGTTTGGTCTCAAGTTTATAGGTTTGTAGGAGGTTTTGGTCTGAGCTACGAAGTGATCTAGTGGGAGAGTATTGAGAGATGAGAGTTGATAAGCTGAGGCAGTAGGAAGGAAGATATAGAATGGAATGAATAATTTGGAGCTGAGAGGAGGAGCTGGTGAGGTAATTCAAGCTAGTTTTAGTTAGAGACACTGATGTGATTTTTACGTTTGTTGTGCTGCACATCTGGCTACTTTGTTATAGGTTGATTCTAGCTTATTAAGGAGAGAAGAGTTAAGATTTGTGAGGATTTGGGAGCTATACAATAGACTAGGTAGGAGATAAGTATAAGAGAGGGTTATTTTTGCTTTGTTTGTTAGAAACTTCTTGTTTCTATATAGGAGGCCCAGTTTTAGATGAGTCTTATGTTATTGAGACACAAAATAGTGAAAGTAGGTTTAAGGTGGTTAGCATTTTTAGGTAAGAATAGTAAAAGTTTTGCTTTTTTAGGGTTCAGAATAAGCTGGTTGTTAGATAGCCAGGTCGCAATAGAGTTAAATGCTGCCTGAGTGACAGAGGTGAGTTCGGAGGGGCTGTTGGCTATGGTGATGACTGTAGAGTCATCTGCATATTGTACCAGTGATGATTGAGGGCATGAAGTGTAAGCTGTATAGTGAAAATATTAAAAAGTAATGGGCCTAGAATGGAGCCTTGAGGGACTCCCATTTTAACTGGGAGAGAGGAAGAGAGAGCAGTGAGCCACTTCACCGACTGTAGGTGATCAGTGAGATAGCTAGAAAACCAGGCAACAGTAGAAGTGGAGAAGTTAAGATTAGTCAGTTTAGTCAGTAGAAGTGAGTGAGACACAGTGTCAAAGGCTTTTGGAAGGTCTAGGAAGAGGCAGGAGATGAGTTTGTTATCATCTGTAGCTAGAGAAATAGTATTGAGGAAGGATATGAGGGCAGTAGTAGTACTATGTTTTGGACAGAAGCCGGGTTGTGTAGGTGTAAGCAGGTTTTGCATGACTTGCTTGTGAATGCATTTTTCCAATGCTTTTGAGAGAGGAGATAGGATTGCTATGGGCCTGAAGTTAGCAACCTCTGAGGATTTGCCTCCTTTATGTACAGGTAGGGTGTAAAATTCTTTCCAGATCGAAGGCACATTTGACTCAGAGACAGAGTGGTTTATCAAGATAGATACTGGGACTGCAAATGAGTCAGCTGCTAATTGTAGGAAATAGGGAGGAATATTATCTGCAGATGTAGAGCAGGGTTTTAATTTAGAGTGTAAAGATTTAATGTAACTGGTAGAGACAGGTGAGAGAGAAATTATTAGAAGAATTTGAAATAGACAAGGATTTGGAGAAGTTAGTAGTATAGTTATTAATAGGGTTAGTTGTGTTAGTTGCAGAGGGATCCATGATAAACAATTTAGAAATGGATTCAATAAAGTAGTTGTTAAAGATGGCAGCAGTTTCTTCAGGTGTTTTGTTAGGGCATGGATTTGGTGAAGATGGGCTCCCGGGATGCAGTATTTGGTTAATTGAGTTCCAAAATTTGCTAGGGTTTGATCTTTGAGCTGTAGGAGGGTTAAAATAGAATTATTTTTTAGTTTAAAGTTTGTTAAGATAAATTGTAAAAGTATGAGAGTTTTATCTGCATTTTCCTTCATGTGATGAAAAATCCGCTTTAAATAACTTAGTTTATTCTATTGCACAGGTCACTACTCATTGTTTACAGTGTGTGTATGACTCTGTTTGAAAGGCTGCATTCTCTGAATCTCCCATATGATGATAAAAATAAGAGTTTAAATTCTCCCTTGGTTAGATATAGTGTTTGGCCCCTCTGCTGAAGAGGTGATCAAAAAGTGTGATGAAAGGACCAAGCTTATCAAGGGAATCTCAAAAAATTTTCAGACCTCCTTTTCCAAATTGTTCAAAGGATTTTCTATCTCCTCATTCAATTTTGACAAACAACATAATAAATTGCTTCAACAAAATTCAGGTGAACAGACTTTTAAGAAGAATTGGCAAGGGGGTTGCTAACCTTCCATTACCAAGGACAGTCCAACAGGTCTGAATCACTATTTATGAGACCTTTGTGACCCCTTCCCATCCTGACCCCATTTTTCTTCCAGAAAGTCTGAATCTCTGAATTTCTTTTTGGTAACTGTTTCAGACAAATGGGTTCTGAAAATCATTCAGCAAGGTTACAGATGGCAGTGGGAAGAATTTTCTCCTTTCCGTGGGGTATTTCCTATCATTGAGATCAGACTCTTTTGTTTCCACCTTTCCTTTATCACATGCTGCCCTAAGGAGTGATAGAATCAGTTCGTATTTCCCAAGTGGGGAAGGGTTTTTATTCACCGATGTTCCTAGTGCCAAAGAAAGAAAATGCTTGGATACCAGTTCTGCATCTTTCTTTCCTAAACCTGTTTGCGATAGTGCCTAAATTCAAAATGATGTTACTTCACAACCTGTTTTCTCTTTTTCCTCTTTCAAGTTTACTGATAATAGTAGACTTAAAATGCTTATCATTACATCCCTGTTCATCCAGACTTCAGACATTTTCTAAGGTTTTGTGTGTTTGCATAACATTATCAGTTCTCTGCCTTACCCTTTGGACTATATACTGCTCTAAGAGTGTTCACAAAGTGTCTTGCTCCAGTTATATCTCATTGCAAGCTGAAGGGTATCTGCATTTTTCCATATTTAGATGACTTATGTACCTTACAGAGTCTTTTTCAAAGTTTTAGCAATCTCTGTTTTGGGTGAGAGATCTGTTACACAAGCTAGGATTCCAAGAGAACATTCAAAAATCTTTCTTGACTCCTTCATAGAGGATTGTGTTCCTGAGATGTCAGCTGGGCACCTCAGTTCAAAGATCTTTTCTTCCAAAGGAAAAAATAGATCTTTTTTGGATCTACTTTTAAGATTTTCCACTCAGACTTCGGTCACTGTAAGGGAATACCTCAGGCATCTTTGATTATCATGATTCCCCTGACAAAGCTCCACATGAAGGATACAGTGGTATCTGAAATCTCTTTGGGCCCAGCAAATCCCAGTGCTGGGGTTTGTTAGAAGAGAAATCTTTAATAGAGACTATCCTTAAATCCAGGTCTCCCCTTCTCCCTCCCTGCTCCATATCAGTCAGTCACCACAGATGCTTTGCACTTAGTTAGGGAGCAGTTTTCAGAAGAATAAAAGAGCAATAGTTATGAGACACCAAGGACAAATGCAAGCACATTAATGTTAAGGAGATGCTTGCTCTGATAAAGGAATTCAACTCCCTGAACCATCTTTGTTTCCTGGGACATCTTAAAGTGGTTACAGCCAATACCACAGTCATGTGGTACATCAACAAGCAAGGGGTAACCAGGTCATATCCCCTTTGCAGACTAGCCATGTTAGCTCGGGATATAGCTTCACAAAACACTCTCACTCTACAGGTGTTCTACATTCCATTGGAGCAAAACTGTTTGGCAGACAAGCTGTGCAGGGCCATGGCAGACCCTCATGAAAGGAAACCAGATCAGGGGCTCTTCTAAGATTTGATCGATTGTGGGGAGTTCGTCAAGTAGACTTCTTTGCCTTCTTTCTGAACATTCAACTGGCAAGATTCTGTTCCAGTACTGTGCAAGAAGGCTTGGAAGACATATGCATTTTTTTCTTGGTCAGTAATGTTCCTGTATGCTTTTCAACTATTATCCAAGGTAATTCTGAATATTCAGAAGGAATTCCCCCATGATCATTGAGGTGACTGTTTCTGACCCAGGTAACCATGGTTTAACCTTATTTTGGAAATGGCCAGGGGCAGTTAACACAAGCTTCCTCACACACTGGAACTAGTCACACAAGAACAGGGTTGTCTGATATACCCCAGCTTCAATCATCTTCAGTTGATTAGCTGTATGATGTGGTCTTAATTCCTTTTAGACACATATTTGCTGAAGACTTGCAGCAGGTACTAATGGAGGCAAGAAAGCTTGCTACTAGAAAATCATATATTAGCAGGTGGAAAAACTTTTTAGGTGGTGCTAACAACATAACCAGCACCCATTCAGGGCTTGTTTTTCTGTTTTTATAATATTTGTGTGAGTTAATATCCTGTGGCCTTTCATATTCTTCTTTCAAGGTGCATTTGTTAGCCATTTATGCATGTCTCCCCATGGATCCTTCTCTTTCAATGCAGTATTATGTCAGAATGTTCTTATAAGGAGTTTTGCATAAGAGACCTCCTAAATAAAAGCAGCCCCTCCTTGGGATCTTAATTCTGTATTAGAGAAGCTAACACTTGCTCCATTTGAATCAGTTAATCTGGCTGACACAAGGTTTTTAATGTGGAAAACAAGTTTTTTGATTGCTATGACCACTACAAGAGTGGTATCTGAGTTGCAGGCTCTTATACTGACTCAACCCTATCTAATTTTCCAAAGGGACAGAGTTTTTTTGAGAACTAATCCTTCTTTTATCCTTAACATGGTGTCTGAGTTTACTTTAAGGCCAAGAAGAGATACTCTGCAAGCAAGACCCAAATGCAAGGCAGAAAACAATCCAAGAAGACGAAAATTGCCAGCATCAAGTTCAGTGTAAAGCATCAAAAAAACATCCAAAGGCTGATATATAAAGTATATAAACTTTTAATAATAAACACCTAGACCGGTTTCAGCCAGCAGGCTTTCCTCAGTGGGATAAAAAAGCATTAACTGTAAAGTCACACACACACACACACACACACACACACACATATATATATATATATATATATATATATATATATATATATATATATATATATAGTATGAGTCATCCAATAGGATTCTTTCCAATGTGTTCTTCCCACATTCAAATTGTTTCCTATATGAGAGACAAAGAGAAAATAAAAAGTTATACAATAAAATAAAATAAAATAACACATACTCATAAATAAATTTATAAATGATCATTCAAACCTGGTGAGAACAAAGCTCCCAGTTTAATGATCCAATACCTCTCTTTTTTAGTGAGAATAGAATGCCATCCCTGTTTGTTGGATCTGTCCCCAAGGATTCTGTCAATGATGGTAAACTGGATCCTGGCTGAATTATGTTGTGTACTGTGTCAAAATAAGGCATTGGTCTCCCTCTTAGTTCGTATGTCACTGTGATGTTCAGACATACGTAATTGAAGTGGTCGTGAAGTCTGTCCAACATAGAATGAACCACATGTGCATGTAGCAAGGTATACCACCCAATCACTGTTACAATTGCCAAAAATTTTGATATCAAATATTCTGTTGGTATTTTTACTGGTAAAGAGTTTTGATCTGAAAATGAAAGGACATGATGAACAATGACCACGATGGTATGTACCCCATAGTTTGTCACCTGTCATGGTTAATTGGTGGTGTATTGCTCCGGCTGAACTGACCCTTTTGTAATGTGAAAAAAATGATCCCAATGTCCTGCCCCTTCTATATCCATACCTGCATATATCACCAATCCATGGTTTGATCTCATTGGCAATGAGAATATTCCAGTGCTTGGATATAACATTCCTCATAAGGTTAATGTTACGTCCAAATGTGGTGATGAACCAGATAGGTTCATCCTGTTCAGTGTGAATCTTGTCAGAATATTGGAGAAGAGAAGTTCTGGTGGAATTAAGAGCAACTTGTTGAGCACCCCGGATGTCAAGCTCCTGGCTCTAAATCTGTTAACTAAATCTTGTTGAGATGCATCATAGTCATTATCTGAGGAACAGATTCTACAAATCCTGAGAAACTGAGACTTTGGTATGTTTCGGATAATGTGGTTGGGATGCATACTAGTTGCATGTAATAGACTGTTATACTGGGGGTACTTACGAAATGTTTTACTACGTAAAGTGTCATCAGAATTTCTGGTTATAGTTACATCCAGGAAATTGATCTCATTTTTATCATAAGTAGATGAAAACTCAATACCCCATTTGTTATGATTGAGATATTGGACAAATTCTGCTAAATATTGTTCATCAGAACGCCAAACCAACCAACAATCATCCAAATATGGATACCATATGTCTAGTTCATCTAAATACAAATTATGTGAGGTGCCATAAATAAGTTGTTCCTCAACATATCCCATAAATAGGTCTGCATATATGGGGGCAAAAGATGTCCCCATTGCAATGCCCTTAAGCTGTCAATAGCATTCTCCTTGAAAATAGAAAACATTTTTGTTGAGAACATGTTCAGTCATGTAGACCAAGAGTGTGTTGAAACCTACTGGATATAGTTGTGATTTGTCCAACCAAAATTTAAGGGCTTCCAATCCAGCCCAGTGTGGAATGTTTGTATATAGAGCCTTGACATCCAGGGTGCACAGTAACCAATCTAGTTCCCGTTGATTCTCAGCAATGATTTGCAAACATTGTGTGGTATCCTGTATTCTGGCACAAATCAAGCCCAATAATGGTTTGAGATATAAAGTAAGGAACTCTGATAATGGTTCTGTTAGGGATCCCATGCCAGATACAATTGGTCTTCCAGGGGGTTTGTTAAGACATTTGTGTATCTTGGGTAACAGATAAAGTGTTTGTTTCTGTGGATCCTACATTGTAAGATGTGCTTTTACTGTGTCAGATATGATACCCTCAGAGAAAGTTGTCGATCTCTTGTTTGAAATTAAGGGAATTAAGGGTGGGGTCAATGGGCATCTTCATGTAATGGGAAGGGTTGGAAAGTTGTCCATTTCCCTCCCCCAGATAATAATCCGTATCCATGATGACTACCGCTCCACCCTTGTCGGCCTGTGTAATGACAATATTTGTGTTGTACAACAAACCAAATCCTATGCAAGGGGGAATGCACGGTCCAAACCAAGTATCAAATTCACCAAATAGACCAGCAAGGCAGGACGGAGTTCAAATTTCATTTATTTTGTACCATAACAGACTAGTTTCGGCAAAAGTGCCTTCTTCAGTGTAGGACAATAAATTCAAGTTCCTTGTGCTCATCCATTTAAATACAAACCATGAGCCAATAGGGCAAATAGGCTCATTAATATTAATGAATGAAAAAATATTTTTTCTGATAGTATGGTGATAACAAAACACAATATGTAACTCTGCAGTGAGATGCAGTCAAAAAACAGGACATGTCAACAATATTTATGTTAAGGAATTGTGTTACAATTAAAGTAATATGACATAATATATATGTGTGTAAAAACATATATATTTCTTGACCATAAACAACATCTATTAGACAAATGTAGGTCAATAACAACAGTGGTAATTTCTCAAATCAACTACCTATATCATATATGTTCAGCAATCAGGACACCCCAGATCAACATTAACGCTGATGGACAATCTTTCATAATCATGATTTACAAGGTATAGCACTCCAATAAAAGACAGTGAAAACAGAAAACATAACAACCCTAAAAAATTGAAAGAAATGAAATGAAATGGAATAGTGTGAAATCACATATATATATAAATGCATGTATAGTTTATGACCATAACCAGAGTCTGTAAATAATTACTCTCCATACTAACATTAATAATTTCACATGTGAACTACCTATGTTGAATTAATTCAACTACCCAGACCCCCATATTACCATTAATGCTGGTTCGCAAACCCATATAGCTTGATGTAATAAACATAAGTAAAGCAAGACAAAATACAGATAAATTAGTATGCTTTGAATACGCAGATATATATTGATTTTCAAGATCCAAATAACCCAAACCTTGTTAATGTAATAGGTCAACAGGGTTATTGAGAAATACACATAATCTGCTATAAGTGATCATTTAAACCCGGATGGAACAAAGCCCCCAAAGTTGTAATCCAATATTTTTCTTTTTGATCCAATAAACCATGCCAGCCTTGTTTATTAGTTCTATCCCCAGATATGCGATCAATGACCATGAAACTAAATTTGGCCTGTGGATGTTTACATGTATGTTGATATAGGGCACTAGTCTCCTTGTGGTTCCTGACATCACTACGATGTTCGTTCATTCTATATCTCAATGCTCTGGAAGTTTGGCCTACATAGAATGCCCCGCAATAACAAGAAGCAAGGTACACCACCCAATCACTACTGCAATTTCCAAAGATCTTTATATTAAATATCCTACTGGTATTGCGACTGGAGAACTCCTTAGATTTGGACATGTATGAACAGGAGCCACAATGTCCACAGGGAAAGGAACCAAAAAGTTCATCACCATGTAACGTGAGTTGTTTGTAGATAGTCCCCCCACTTGCCATATGCTTGAAGTGTGATAGGTAGGAGCCCAAGGTTTTGCCCCGCTTGTATGAAAATTGACATCGTGGCCCCAAAATGGTTCGCAATCTGTCATTAGCCAGTAGGATATTCCAATGTTTATTGATAATATTCCTGACCATGTTTATATTTCTCCCATAGGTTGTAATAAACCTGACACAGGTGCCATGAGATGTTAAATTTTTGTTCTTATTTTTGTATTGTAATAATTCCTCCCTTTTTAAACAATTGGCTCTACTTTGGGCACTCACAATATCATGTCGATCATATCCTCTATTGGTAAATCTCTGACTAAGATCCCTGCTGGCTAATTGGTATTCCTCTTCATTAGAACTAAGACGTTTAATTCGTATGAATTGAGATATCGGAATACTTTTAATGGTGTGACGGGGATGTAAACTTGAGGCATGTAGCAGGGTGTTATATTGTGGGTACTTGCGAAAAACTTTGGTGGACAAGGTGTGATCTGGGTTCCTGTAAACAGTGACATCCAAAAAATTGATGGTATTTTTATCATATGTCACCGAAAATTCCAGTCCCCATTCATTTTCATTAAGATATTCTACAAATTCTTGCAAGTAACCCTCATCCGCACGCCACACCAGCCAACAGTCGCCAAGGTAGCGTCTCCAAATATCCATCTCTACCTGAAAGATGTTATGTGATGTATCATATATCATGTATTCTTCAACATAGGCCATAAAAAGGTCGGCATATATGGGAGCAAAGGATGCTCCCATAGCTGTTCCTTGTAACTGCCAATAGCATTGGCCTTGGAAATACAGAACATTCTTATTGAGAACATGTTCAGACATACAGATCAATAAAGTATTGAACCCAGGTGTGTATAAATTTGCCCTTTCCAACCAATATTGAATAGATTGCAACCCTGCCCAATGTGGTATGCTCGTGTATAGTGATTTAACATCTAATGTGCATAAATACCATTCAGGTTCCAATTGGGTATCCTTGATAAGCTGCAAAAATTGTGTGGTATCCTGCAATCTGGATCTTATAAGGCCTAATAGTGGTTTGAGATATTTAGTAAGAAAGGCTGATAAGGGTTCTGTCAGAGAGCCTATTCCAGAGACAATTGGTCTGCCAGGTGGTTTTGTCAAGGATTTGTGAATTTTAGGTAAAAGGTACAATATCTGTTTAGAAGGCTCAGAAACCATAAGTGAAGCAAGGCACTTTTTATTAATAATGCCCTCCTCACAGGCTAGCTGCAAAAAGGAATCAATCTCTTCCTTGAAGACAGGCGTAGGGTCTATGGACATGTGCATGTAACACTTAGCATCAGACAATTGGGTTAGCCCTTCCTGTATATAATCGGCAGTGTTCCAAACCACAACTGCACCTCCCTTATCTGCAGGGACAATAACTATATCTTTATTGTTACATAGATTGTCCAACGCTACCCTGTCTTCAGGTGTTGAATTACTTGCTAACATAATGTGTCCCAAGTTCTCAAAATGGATATCCCTCAGGATAGTATCCATAAAAATGGAAACATGTTTGTTCATGGGTGGTTGGAATGAAGACTTGCCAAAGCGAAAGTCCTCAGGGGGTTCTGACTTATCATCATCAAAAAACAATTTTAAATTCAAAATCCGGCAAAATGCCTGTAAATCTTGTACAATATGATATTCCTGGCTAAAAAAAGACGGAATATAATTGAGTCCTTTGTTCAAAAGAGCAACCTGTTCATTTGTTAGTACAGCTTTGGACAAATTCAACACATTCTGGTTAAACTCTGGCATTTCCCCTACTTCAGGAAATTGTCCAGTAGTCCCTGGAAAGAAACCTGAGTGGTTGATCTTTCTGTGCTTTCTGCCCCCCCGGTGTCCCTTGCCCCCTCCAAAGGGGAAATTTTGTTTGTTTTCTTCCTAATAGGTGAAACCCTCTCAAAGGACCCCTCACCATCCGTGAGAGAAGATTCCTCCCCTGAGGTACTACATGAAGTATCCCCCTTGTTCTTCAAAATTGAGCGAGGTCTCTTTTTGGTGCGACTGGGCCCTGTCCTAACCTGATTGGTATCAACAAATCGAACTGATCTGCTGAAATCAAAAGGTTTTCCCCGTTGGTAATCTGAATAGTCCCGATGAAACTTTTTAATTTTTCGTTCCTTAATGGTTTTCTCATGCTCCATCAAATCTTGGGAGAGTTTTTTAATATTATCCTGATATTTAGAGGATGATTCAAACTTTTGAACATCCGAGCATAAGTTTTTTATTTCTTGTATATTGGAATCAACTGTCCTTTCATAATATTGTAACAAAATGTTCACAAATGTCATGGATCCCGTCTGTAGAGCCTCCTTCCAATCTTGGTTAAGTTTATCATCTGGTCTCCCTACTAGGGGTTGGGTACGTATACGTAGTCCCCTGGGAGCCATATTTTGTGCCGAATATGCTTTAAAAAGCTTAAGATGCCAAATATTAGATCTGAGAGTTTTAAATGCTTTGGTGATTGAATGAAAGAACATATCACAATCCACCAAAGTTGATTGAGCCGAATTGACCGGATCATTGCTTGGCAGATTTTCAATGCCAAATACACCTATGTCCTGCCGATCAGCACATAATCCAGATAGGATGTTGTTCAGATCCATGCTGTGAATAATATTGCATATAGACAGCCAGTAATAAGTTGGAGCACGAGAAAACCAAGATTTAAACAATAACCAGACTGTGTTTGAAAGACAATGCTTCAGAGGCCCAGTTGCACCAAAAACCTATGGTTAATTCAAAATCAAAACAAAGATTTTGTGGGCCACTAGGGGAGCAGAAAGCATTAGTATACACAGAAAAAATGTATTCCAATCTTTGGCTTGTAACTGTTAGTCAATAGTTTTCAATAAGACATGAAAACCTGTCCAGGGTAAAATATTGAATAATCCAATGCAATAATCAGAAATTCTATTTGGTATGCCCCACTGAAAACAAGCCAGCTGGTGTAAGTAACAACTATTATTAGTTGTTGGACTCAACCATATAAAACATATATTTTGTAATGTCCCCCCAAAAATAAATGGAACACAAAAATACCAAAAAGTTAGTAAGTATCAAACCAAGTATCCAAACACACCGATAAACAATAAATTTCCTCCAAAGCCAATACTCCAAGTACTGACACCACTCAGGAAACAACTGACATTGATCCGCACAGGAAGAAATGCTTTTATATTTGATATGCTATTGTTCACTAACAGTTGAAACTCACATACAGAAATCTCTCCCAAGGTTAAATGTAGAATGATCCAGCAATAAAAAGTTCTTTTAGTAAGCAAAAGGTGCCCCACTAAGTGCTAGATCAAACCCACTAGTAACGGTAAAAACCATGGTTAGTTATAATCTCAGCCATACAAAACATTAATAAAGTAGACTCACAAAGAAAATGATTTATAAAAATAAACCATATTTTAATTGTGAATGGGGGACCGAGCAATAATCCGCTTCACCAGATGTGAGTGATAATTAGCATGCAAGAGATAACAAATATTACTATTGTAAGTACAACCAAGAAGGTAATATTTAGGTTTATTATACACCACTCATTTCAACACTTATACCCCCGGCAAGCAAGATATGACACCATATTGATAAATCTAGACAATTAGTGTCCCTCTTAATCAAAAACAACAGTATAATAGGGGATCTAGATCAACACCAATAATCCATCCAACATGTCCAGTTGAGTTTCACTATCAGTATGTATGTCCTGTAATGGATACAATATATGTATATAATATTAAACAATCCTAAATATTTGTACTGAAATATATTATATAAATATATTGACAAATTTAGAACACAGTATTCAAGTATATTGTGTTCCCCCAAGAGTCAGTACATAAAGCCGACAAATGTACAAGATGGAAAACAGTCTCACTTAACAGTGCTAAACTTGTTGTATTTAAGAGTTTTAAACACCATGTAGGTCCAACCAAACTTGACACTAAAATGTGTCTGGTTAACAAATAAGCACTTAATGCCCCTGACTGAATCCAGACCTAATACCATTCGACTCCACGCAATATATTAGCCAACACACACAAGAACCAAAGTGCTCAAAGTATCAACAATATATCTGTAGGTTTGATATAATGATATAGGTTCCAAACAATTAAACACTCCCCAAGGCTGACCAAATATAACCTGAATATCAGCTGTAATGGGACCTGGCCCATATAGTTAAGTCTCATTCAATGGGGAGAACCTGGGTAATAACCACCAGCCATATAAGTAGTACCAAATAACCGTTAGGCAGAAATGTTATATAATTAACTGCCAGAAAGCGGTATGTTCCAATATATCAAAAACCAGCAACCGTTTACATATAACATTTGCCGAAGCTAATATTAAAATGTGAATTCAATCAATATGCATACTTTGCCCTTATCACTCTATGGTTGTATTTGTTCAGACTGATAACATCAGGTTGCATAAAAAAGCATACAGTAATTCACATAGTTGTCAATTGTTCGTTTAGAGTAAAAGTGATGTCCGCTTGGTATTAAAGTTCAGCAAATCCTGTATCAAGAGAGGTCCCAAATCCTGGTCTTCGAAACGATCATAAACAATGAATGTCCTTAGCTGTGTTTGAGAAATAAACATATGATGGTATAAGGGCACAACAATACCGTAATATAATCACACAAAACCAACCCTAAATAAGGCCTAGTTTGAATGTATTATGATCCCCCATACACCAAACCGTAACAGGTATTGTAATCACTCCTTAAGAAGCACAAAGGCCCTGATTGTAAGAAGAAGCATAAAACCCATATGTAAATCTGAAACACGCTCCAAATCACTGTGAAAAGCATGAATCATTCCATAGTATAACTATTCATACAGGCGTTTGGTCAATCTCAAGAATACAAATAGACAAATGTATTAGTCTACCATCTAATTGAGCCGTTCCAATACAATATTTGTGTTGTCCCTAAGTTGCTGCAATGTTAGTTGTTCAGTATTGGTTAAATTGTGTTTCAAGGGTGAAATGAGTTTACTTTAAGCCAAACTATCAATCTCCCCATTTCTTTCCTGAACCTAAAAATGAGAGAGAAAGAATACTCCATACCTTGGATGTCCACAGACAGCTCAGGTCCTATATCTTGACAGAACTAAATATTTCAGTTCTTCAGATCAGTTGTTCATTTCCTTTGAAGGTAAGTAGAATGGGCAACCCGTGTCAAAACAGACTATTTCCAAGTGGTTGTCTAAGGTTATTTACCTTTTGTTATACTCACCACACCAAAAGTATTGCAAGCTGGATCAAGTCCTACTTTACCAAGGCTTTGGTCTAACCTATGGCCTTTTGGAAAAGGTTGGATTCTATAAATATTCTAGAAGCTGTTGACTGGTCCTCTGTACATACTTTTACAAAGTAGTATAAGCTTGATTCTTTCTCTAGGCTCAGATCAAGCTTTGCTCAGATCATTCTCCAGAGGCTCCTGAACTCTTCTCCTCCCATCTCGCAAAACTAGTTAGCTAAGGTAATCTACTCGTAATGCTAGTGCAGCAGTGATCAATATGATGGACATAATGCAGTTGTGCAAGTCACCTTACCATGACAGTAGTTATTTGAATGATCTCTTCTTCAGAAGCTGCTCCCAACCTGCCTGCTTCCCCTTGTTTTTTTGGTGTGATTTTTATGACAGAGTGCAGGCATTTACTTTGTTATTCTTATTGTTGCTCAGCCTCACTCTGTTGTCAGAAAAGCCCTTAAGGGCTTTGCACCCAAACTTGTCTTTTATTCAGCTCATCTCTAGCTGCCTGACACTTTGGGCTCATGGAAGGTGCCCTGAAGCTTTGGAAGCTGGATGGCTGTCATATCCTTGGCAGGATATAACCCTTACAGCTAAGGCTACTGCAGCAGTGATCATACAAACATCTAATGTTATGGTTCAGATCTAAAGTTGTTTTTCATTTGGTCTCCAACCTGTGGGTTCGGATCCGATATCAGAACTGACTCGGTCGTGTACTACAGCTGTAGGATCTGAAAAATCTGATCTCCTCCCCTACCCATAATGCCCTGCTCTCCCTTCATCCCCAGATCTTGTCTGCCGTGTTTTCTAACAGCATCTGGATAGCGATTATCTGAGCTCCTTTGGGTTTATGAGTAGTTTTTTCCTAAGACTTTCTTTAAAATTTTGTTAAAATGTCTTTCTACGTATTATAGTATTCTCCCCTATCCTATATCTGTATAACCACATGGGTCCATTTCCTTTCACAGTTCCTTCTGTTTCTCTCTCTACTTCCACTTCCCTTTTTCCTATTTAAAAAAACAAACAAAAAAAAGCTTTCTTTCTAGTTTTAGCTCTGTATTTAAACATTTTTCTATTAGAAACCCCTTCTCTGTTTCCAGGCCACTTGTCTTTGTTGCTTTACTATGTGTGATAAGCCAGCGGGTTTAAAAAGTGTGCTACATGTGGCCAAAAAATTCCGCTTTCCAATGCCCACAGAGAGTGCATTGTTTGCTTGAGGGCCTTTCACTTGGACTCCTCTTGCTCTGTTTGTGCTGGTTTCAGTCAGAGTGCACTGATCGACAGAAGAAATAAACTGATCCTTAAGGGTCTTCTGCATTCTTCTTCTAGTTCTTCGTCCACTTCAGGGGCTCAATCCTCCGCCAAGAGACACAAAGAAAAGAAAAGGTCCCTGGACAGAAGTTCTTCCTTGCCCAGGGAGCCTTCTTGCAAGTCCACCAAAACTTAAGATCCTAAGCTGTCAGATCCGAGTGTTTGTTAGGAATTGGTCCAGATCCAGTCCCCAAGGTTCTTTCTAGAGCTGATTACCTCCAGACCTAAGTCACCACTGTTTCATTCCCCTAGACCAGTCTCCAGGCCACCTTCTGTTGCTTCCTCTGCCAGGTCCTCCCGGAGCCTTTCTGAAGCTGAGGTTGACAGAATGTTGATGAGATTCCTCAAGGCACAAATTCAACTGGGGTTTTGCCCATTCCGTCCCCTCTTGGATCCGGTAGCCACCAGCCTGCCTTTGTTCCATCTCTCCTTCTCCAATCTGACCCCCAGCTTCAGAGTTGTCAGATCCGAGGATCCCAAGAGCCAACACTTCAGAGCCGACAGATACAGTTACCTCGACCCCAACAGTTTCAGATCGGGGCAACTCTCAGAACCATAGCCCAGGTGTTGGGTCAAAGGGTTTGATGTCAGTTATGAAGTTTTAGGAGCTGTCTCTTCCCATTGAACCATTGGCGCTTGATAGTTTTGCTCCAACTCCCCTCTTGGATCCAGGAGTGAAGGGAACTCATAGGGTTTCTCCTTCGACAGCTTTGCTGTAGTGGGGGTTTCCTCAGATTCATGTTTGCACTCGGCATTCAAGGTGGAGAGGGTTCTTTCCAACCCTAGGAGAGACTCGACTCTTCCTCCCTCGGAGCCTGGTCCCTCCTCAGGACAGTTTGTGCAAGAGTCATCCTTTCTGTCTCCTGCTGGACAGCCTGCCCAAAAGAGCTTCCACACTTCTTCCCAGTTGGAACACCTTGAGTCTTCCGATACTTACCCGGAACACCCCACCGAGGAAGTTCCTCATAAGCATACATGCAAAAGAAGACACGTGGATTCCTCTCCCTCACTGAGGACACTGATTTGGAGGATGGGGAAGGGTCCCCAAGATCCCCACCTGAGAATATCTCATTTGGAGACATCATGGAAATCCTCACCAGAAAGGTGGGTGGTCTGCCCAAAACCCTAACACAGATGAGCTGATGTTCCTGGAAGCCTTGATCTCATCTCCCACAGGGTGTGGAAAGAGCCAAGCACAGTGGAACTCATCCCCAAATGCCTGGATAAGATCCTTATCACACCTTCAGATAGACCACATTGGACTAAGGGTGCCCCTGTCGATGCCATGGTGGATGCAGCAGCCGCCAAGAAGAAGCTGGCTCAGGAAAATTCCTCTGTTCACCCCCCCAAACAGGGAGTCTGGGGCAGTGGACAGATTCAGAAAGTGGGTGTATGCTTTAGCCACCTTCACTTTGGGGGCATTGAGCTATTTGGTACACGTGATCAAACTTCAGAGACACCTGGTAAAGGGGCTTTCTAGTCCTGCCCCAGGACCCATGTCTGCAGAGGAACAGAAAACCTTTTCCTCCAGAATGGCTATCATCCTTTCTATAGTGAATACTTCCATGAGGCTGATCTTGGATGCGGCAGAGGGTAACTCACGGGCAGCCGTACAGGCATTACTATAAGGTACCATGCCTGGATGTGGCTCTGTGATTTCACGGAACCCTTTAAGGTGTCTTTTACTAACATTCCTTTTGATGGATCATCTTTGTTTGGTCCCATGGTTAGAGACACTCTCCCAGAGTAAGAAGGATGGGAAGACCTTGTCTGCCATCAGAATCCATTTTGTCACCCATCAGTGGTCCTTTTTGCGGAACCAACGTGGCAGCAAAAAGTTGTGGTTCCGAAGATCTCAAGGTCCTTTCCAGGAATCACTGGGAGACTTTTCCTCCAGAGGCAGAGGTGGAAATGGTGCTAATGGCAGATGACACCCTTGTGGCAGAGGGAGTCCCATGAACCAGGGGTGTTGAGATACCTTCTTGGACAGGCCCAATCAGTGATTCTAAAGAATTGCCTGACTACTCAATTGTGGAGGTAGTCGGGGGCCATCTTTCTCTACACTCAGCAGCCTGGGAGGCCATCACAAATGACCTTTGCGTGTTAAACATAATATCCAGAGGCTATGTCATTCCTTTTTCCA
>NC_056743.1:1413181814-1413234314 GCF_019279795.1 Protopterus annectens
TTAGGCCATGGCTCTGGCACCAGTTATCCGTTTCTGTGAGACCCTTCTGAAGGATATCTGTGTCAGATGTGTTTTTGACTACAGCGCCCAGTTTGCAGTCATCTGCAAACTTTGTCAGCCATAACCCTCCTGTGTTTGCTTGTACTTGGAAAAGTAGATGCCAAACAAGAGTGGGCCCAGGACTGAGCCCTGTGGGACACCACTTGTGACAGGCTTTGAGTCTGACATGGCGCCAGCAACTCTGACCCTGTGGGTTCTGTCACTCAGCCAGTTTGCAACCCATCTTGTGATGTATGGGTTAACATTTAAGCTGATGAGTTTTTCAATGATACCCGAGTGGTGTATTGTATCGAAGGCTTTCGCCAGATCGAGGTAGGCTGTATGGACTGCCTTTCCCTCATCAATGGCTTTGGTGACTGTTTCGAAAAAGTCAACCAAGTTTAAAAGGCATGATCTGCCTTTGACAAAGCCAAACTGGGTTGGATCCAAAGTCTGCAAATTCCCTATGTCTTTATTTATGAGATCCATTATGATCCTCTCCATGGCTTTGCAGATAAGGCTTGTCAAGCTAATGGGCCGGTAATTTCCAGGGTCGGTGGAGGCACCGCCTTTATGAAGTGGGACCACTGTCGCAGTGCGCCACTCCCTGGGTATGTATCCAGAGGTGAGACTATGATTAAACAGCTGTACTAGCTGTGGGTTTAATTCCTCGTTGAGTTCGTGGAGCACACAGCCGGGGACACCATCAGGTCCCATGGATGCTGTGTTTTTGCTTGGAGAGCAGTTCTCACTTGGGCGTTAGAGATGTTTGGTGGGCTGCAATCGTTTGGTATAGATATCTCTCCTTTTGGGGGGGAGAAGTTTGCACTGAACCTGTCAGCCAGTATGTTGGCAATGTCTGTAGGATCAGTAATCTTCACATCATTTTGAACTAGTTCTGAGCATATCTGGGAGTTTCCTCCCAGGTTTCTAACATAGCTAAAGAAGGCCTTATGATTGTCTTTTGAGTCTTTAGCTATTTTTCTCTCAAAGTTTGCTTTGGATGATTTTATGAGAGCTCTTAGTTTTTTTTGTAGTGATCAAGGTGTCTTACCGTTTAAGGATTTTGCTCTATCTTGTAGTAGCTTCCTCCTTTTGTTGTAGAGTTTGTTTATGGCTGGGGTCCACCAGACTGGACGCTTGCTTTGGTACAAAGAGTCTTTGTTTTGCTTGGGATTGCCTTATCCATGCAGTCCTGTAGGTGCTGGTAGAAGGCATTTGTAAGTGATTCAGCGGCTTGGGTACTGTTTTCCGGCTCGGGGGCCTTAAAGGAGACCACACTAGTCTTTAGAAGTGTGAAGTCGGCTTTTAGAAGTTCTTTACTGTGGTCTTTTTATTTCAGGTGGGGTGGGATGAGGACCTCCAGCGAGATTAGTTTGTGATCTGATCTCACCAGTGAGGGGTATACTCGGTGTTGAACATTGTGCTCCCATGTTCGTGATGATGAGATCAAGTATGTTTTCTCCTCTTGTGGGGATGGTGACTAGTTGTTCCATGGCATTTGAGTTTATGAATTCCAGGAACTTTTGGGCTACGGTGTTTGGGCTTCAGTAGTGTTCCCAGTCTATATTAGGGTAATTGAAGTCACCTAGTATGATGGTGTTTGGAGATACATTTATCCCCTCCAGTGTTTTCAGGAAAGCCATGTGAGGTTCCTGAGTTTGTGAGGGTGGCCTGTAACATGCTACAATTTGCAGAGCAGTCTTGCCAATGGTTAATTGCACCTGGATGGTCTCCGATGCATCGTGCGTTGCCACCAATCTTGAGGTGTGGGTGTCCTTGATGAATATGGATACCCCCCTCCTTTCTTGGTATTGTCCGGATTTTGGGGCCGGAATGCATGATATGAGGTAAAATCTGATAGTGCTGGGGTGCTCTCAGGAGCCTTGAACCAGGTCAAAATGTGGGACATGAATGGCTAGGCTTAAAAAGGCTCTGTGGCTGTTAGCCTAGTTATTTCCTATGAACCTAAGAAATAAGTTAAATGTATACTGTCGCAGTGTACATAAAAATACAGTAATTTAATTCAGTTCATAGCAAAGCAAAAGAGTTCCAACATATAACAAAAATGTTTTCTTTTTACAAGTGGAGAGGGTATCCTGTTGGCAAAGGCATAGTAGATCTTGAACAGCTACTGAAAGACAGGTCTTGGCATACATGACAAGTATTTATAACAGATATTTGCATTAGACTAGGGCTGTATTCCTTCTTTGGAGTAGCAATTTCATTATAATTATATCTGATGTTATCATTTTTATTAATTCTTCAACTGATGGAGTTCTGGATCTGACACTGCTGCTTCTCCCAGATCCTCGGATCCAAACTCTTCAGCTCCTCCCTTTACCCATAATGCCTTGCCCGCCTAACATACCTCTGATCTCGTTTGTTGCCGTATCACTACAGATGTGTATCCTTTTGCTATCGAGCTATTAGTGAACTCTTAGTTAAAAATAATGATTTTTTTTACCTAAAATTTTTCATTCTCTATTAATCTTTGCTGATTCCTTTCTGTCACCTTCCTCCCTTTTACAGTAAATTTCCTTTCCATTTTTTACCGATAATTCTGTATTTCTCTTTAGTACCATCACTGGTACTTTGCTATCTTTATTCCATCTTTCTACACCCTTTTTAGCATATGTCTTGTCTACAATTGTTAGTAGCCTTTCCCTTTCTTAACTTCGTAACAACAAAAAACAAAGTAAACAGTATTACTTTTTTGTTGTTATTGTTACTTAAAATGTTTTTTGTAGCACTGCTTTTTTAATTAGGCCGGTATGGCCAATAAAACTACTGGCTTTAAAAAAATGTATCATCTGTGGGCATAGAATGCCTAACTTGGATGCCCACAGGGAATGTGATATACTGCTTGGGCACTGCCAGTTTAGAGGCAGACTGTTTCATATGTGTTGGTTTCAATTTCAGGGCTCTTACAGATAGGAGGAATAAACTTGTATTGAAGGGCCTTCATCTTTCCACTTCTGCTTTAAACCCATTCGAAGAAGACTGACAAAAGGAAGCCTGATTTGGCTCCCAAAGTCAAAGACTCGCATAAGAGATCTCTGGATCCCACATCCTCTTTGGCTCCTTCCTTGGAACCCCCTGCAAAACTATCAAAAAAGTCAGATGCAACCACTTTGGATCCGTCTGCTCTGAAATCTAAATTGCCATGGAACTGGTCACCTCTTACCCTACTGGATCTAATAACATTTCAACTCGTTTCACCTTTCTTAGAGAATTTTGCCTGCAAACATTCTAGACCTATCTCCACTTCTTTCAGGTCTTCCAGGAGTTTATCCGAGGCTGAAGTAGATAAGATGAGGAAATTCCTCAGATCTCAGATCCAGATAAGGGTACTCCTCGTTCCATCTTCCATTGGATGAATGAGCCTACCTGTGACTACTTCCCCTTTGGTTTCCTCTTCTCTGATCCAACCTGCTGTTTTGGAGCTCTCAGATCAGAGATCCCTGAAAGTGTCTTCTTTGGATCTGAAGGCAGTTTGTTCTTTGAATCCAGTCACTTCCCTGAGTAGTCCAGCTCTAAGCATTTTGAAGTCTGAAAACTCTCAGAGCCAAAACATTGGCACCGGATCCGGAGGTCCAGAGTCAACTCTGAAGTTATCTCAGCCATCCCTGCTCCTCAGAGCCACAGAGTTGGACACCTCGGGTCTGACTCCATCCTCAGGTGGAGTGCTTGCAGAATTACAGCAGCCACTGGTTCAGATTTCCCCAAGCACTTTGCCTTCAAGATTGTGGAGAGGGCCTTCTCTTTGCCTAGAGAAAGGACATCCCTAATCTTATTGAGTCAGACCACTTTACTTCCTTCAATTCTTTGCTCTGAGACTTGATCTTCTATTGCAGTGGGACAGCGAGCCCATTCAAGTCTCCAGTTATTGCCTCAGGATTCCTTCATCTCTTCTGATACCTCACCAGACCATCCTACTGATGAGGTCCCTTGGAAGAGAACATGTAAAAGGGGACACTTATATTCCTCTGAGGAAACTCTCATGGAGAACACCATTTTCAATGAAGGGGAATGGTCCTCCCCGATCTCCACCTGAAGATGTCTCATTTGGAGACATTCTAGAGCTGTTAATACAAAATGATGGTTGGTGTTCTGGTACCCTTCCCAAGAGGAGTCAGTGTTCCTGGAGGCTTTTGGGTCTGGCCCGGCTACATCTTGGGTGACCCCCTCCCCCGGTTGATGAAATTAAATATCTCAGTTCTTGATGGACATGGAAGAAATTGGATACTTTGGATACCATCCCTAAGCATCCAGACAGATCTTTAGCCTCTCCTAAGATCAGGCCCCTCTGGAGCAAGGGTGTTTCCATTGATGCCATGGTTGTGGCAGTGGCCACTAAGAAAGTGCTTGCAGAGCTTCTCTGCCCATCCCCCTGAGAGTCCTGGACATTGGACAGATTTGGGAAACACATTTATGCCTCAGCAACTTCTGGCTTACTGACACTGTTTGGCACATTTCACCAGGCTGCAAGGGGATTTGACTAAAGAGCTTTCCAAATTCCTTCCTGAGTCCACGTCCGTGGAAAACTACAAGAAGCTTTCTTCACAGCTGGCCATACTTCTATTCATCTTTAATGCTCCTATGAGTTTAATTTCCCATGTTGCTGAGGGTACCTCACAGGCGGCAGGTTCAGGCATAGCCATAAGGATACATACCTGGATGTGCTTGTGTGACTTTGCAGAGTCCTTCAAGTCTACATTCATCCTTATGTGGCCACACTTAAGGGAATGCTTTCTTGGAGGGAGCAGGATGGAAAGAGCTTGTTTGCCACGGGCCTCCATTTTTCTACCCTTCAGAAATCCTTTTATAGGAATCAGCAAGAGGAAAAAAATATGCTTCTGTAAGTCCCAGGGTCCTTTCCAAGGTTTATGAGGGGATATCTCCCCCAGAGAAAGAGGGGGAGAGTTCTAATGAAAGATGCCATGGTCACGGCAGAGGAGGCCCACAATCATGGAATCTGAGACTCCTCCGATAAACCCTTTCAGCGTTTATGAAAGGTTGCCTGACTGCTCATCTGTGGAGGCAGTCAGGTGATGCTTGTTTTTGCACCTAGATGCTTGGTCATCAATCACAAAATATACTTGAGTGAAGAGAATCATATCCAGAGGTTATTTATTTATTTAACATTTGTTGACCGGGATATTCTGACTGGGGCAGAGCCCTTTCTCAGTGGAGGCCCGGGGAGAAAAGCTCTGCAGTACAAATATGTATATAAATGAAAATACAAGTTACAATAACTTTAAAATACAGTTAGCAAAAGAATAAAAGATAATCATGCTGGTGGCATAGACATTTGAAATATTAAATAGTCAAAACATTCAGTATATAGATTAGAAACAAATTATAGTTAACATAAGGTAAATTCATTAGTAGAAGGTTAAGATATAGTAAAATTAAGATCGAAAGCAAAGAAGAGAAGAAAAGAAAAAAAATATTTATTTATTTATTGTTTTTTATTATGGATATTTCATACCATTTTCACAAATTCCCCAAACAAAAGGAAAACACTTCCAGATGTTCTACCCAGTGAAAGGGAGGTAGCAGCTCTAGAAATTCAGAAACTGCTAGACAAAAAAGTCATCCAGGAAGTCCCACTAGACCAGAAAGGATTCAGAACCTATTCAACATTCTTTTTAGTGCCAAGGAAAACTGGGGACCCGAGACCAATTCAGAACCTCAACAAACTGAATCAATTTGTAAAGAACTCAAAGTTTCAAATGGTCACGGTTCAGTCCATTTTGCCATTTCTGTGAAAAGATGATTGGATGTGCTCCATAGATCTTCAGGATGGGTACTATCATATCAAGCTAAACAGATGGTCTCAAAGTTACCTGCACCCTGTGTTAGGGGGATAGACAGGATCTTTGAAAGCTCTTAGTGGCTGCCAGCACAACCATGGCATCAGTGGGGGGACCCCTTTGCTCCTGGGAGGCCTGTCCTTAGGAGGGGCAAGGAACTTATCAGAATGGCAGGGATGGGTTCTAGAGTATCCAGCTCCTTCTATGCCTGGTGAGAGGCTAGATTTATATGCTCTTCAGCCAGGGGAGTCATCCAAGATGAAGATTGGCTGGACCCAAAAGCTTCAGGGAACACGGACTCCTCCTGGGAAGGGGAATTGAAGTCAGGGTCTTCAGTGAACAACTCCTGAGGGGAGTCTGTGTGCCTCGTCTTGCACGTTTGCTTGTGGGGAACCTCCTCATTGAGATGGTCAGCTGAGGAGTCCAAAGAGAGGGGAAGGTCCTCAAGGGGGACTGTCTGGATGCTTGATAGGGTCAGCTGTCCCTGTGTCATAGGTCTGTGAGGATCAGAGCTTGGACCCAATGGTGGCAGACCTGTAACATCTGAAGAACAGAGTAGTTGTGTCTCTCGGATGAGAGAAGATGCTCTCCACCCCATCAAAAACAGAAGGACTAGGAGAAGCCATAGCTGGCCTCACCAGTGTCAAAGCTGCAGATGCCACCAAGCCCCAACCCACCCGGATCCCTGCCTCGAATGGGGAGTCAGATCAGAGCTGTCCAATGCCGAAGTCCCAAGGGGCTCTGACAACCTCAGAGTCAAATCAAACTCCCTGGAACTGGCGCCAATGCTTTGGCTCTGGAGACTCTTCTTGGTCCAAGTAAATTGACACTGGACAGGTTAGGGATGCAGTAGGAGTCAAAGAGCTAGCCTTCTTCAGATCTAGAACTGACTCTCTCAGGTTCATGAATCCAAAGGCTTTGAATTTGACTGCCACATTGGAGAAGGAGAAATTACAGTGTGGGAAACAAAAGGGAGTCTCACAGATCTGATGGGAAACAGAGCCGGGATAACCCCCGTCTGAATCTGAGCTGTGTGGAATTTCTTTATCATCCTATCCATTTTGACTTTGGAAAGGCTCCTGGAGGACCTGATGGAGGAAGTAGTAGACTGGGACCAAACCTTTCTCCTCAGGTTCTCTTCTAGGATTGGAGAATGGAGTCAAGGAGAGATAAGCTGCAGTATCAGATCCAAGGTTGTCAGATCTGACTGTTTTTTTGGATCTGAGGATGTCAGGACTGACTTTTTCTGTACTTTGGCAGAAGGCTCCAAAGTTGAAGCTGACTTTGGAGAGTGGGTGGTAAACTGCTTCCTGGATTCTTTTGCCTCTGAAGAGTACTTATGTGTTTTTTTGGGGGATTTGAGCACTTGAAAGAGAAGAGGAGGAGGAGGAGGAGGATGGTAACAGACCCTTTAGGACCAGTTTGTTTCTCCAGTTGCTAAGGGCCCTAGAGTTAAAGCCAGCACAAATCATACTTTCAGTGTTTAAATGAGCCATGCTTAGACAATAAATACACTCCCTGTGGGCATCAGAATTAGGAATCTTGTGCCCACAGGAAGTGCATTTCTTAAACCCAGTGGGTTTGTCAGCCATAGCAGCAACAAGGCAACGAGCTGATAGAAAAGAAAATTTTAAGCTATTTTTTTTTTTTATAGAAAACTACCAACAATGGTAGAAGAAAAGGATTTCCCTCTGAAGGGTAGGAAGAAACAGAGAAGAAAGTACCAACAATGGTATAGAGAACTCCCAAAGGTAGAAACAGGAGAGAGAAAAAATAATCCTAAGAGGAGTCAGTGTTCCTGGAGGCTTTTGGGTCTGGCCCTACATCTTGGGTGACCCCCCGGTTGATGAAATTAAATATCTCAGTTCTTGATGGACATGGAAGAAATTGGATACTTTGGATACCATCCCTAAGCATCCAGACAGATCTTTAGCCTCTCCTAAGATCAGGCCCCTCTGGAGCAAGGGTGTTTCCATTGATGCCATGGTTGTGGCAGTGGCCACTAAGAAAGTGCTTGCAGAGCTTCTCTGCCCATCCCCCTGAGAGTCCTGGACATTGGACAGATTTGGGAAACACATTTATGCCTCAGCAACTTCTGCCTTACTGACACTGTTTGGCACATTTCACCAGGCTGCAAGGGGATTTGACTAAAGAGCTTTCCAAATTCCTTCCTGAGTCCACGTCCGTGGAAAACTACAAGAAGCTTTCTTCACAGCTGGCCATACTTCTATTCATCTTCAATGCTCCTATGAGTTTAATTTCCCATGTTGCTGAGGGTACCTCACAGGCGGCAGGTTCAGGCATAGCCATAAGGAGACATACCTGGATGTGCTTGTGTGACTTTGCAGAGTCCTTCAAGTCTACATTTATCCTTATGTGGCCACACTTAGGGGAATGCTTTCTTGGAGGGAGCAGGATGGAAAGAGCTTGTTTGCCACAGGCCTCCATTTTTCTACCCTTCAGAAATCCTTTTATAGGAATCAGCAAGAGGAAAAAAATATGCTTCTGTAAGTCCCAGGGTCCTTTCCAAGGTTTATGAGGGGATATCTCCCCCAGAGAAAGAGGGGGAGAGTTCTAATGAAAGATGCCATGGTCACGGCAGAGGAGGCCCACAATCATGGAATCTGAGACTCCTCCGATAAACCCTTTCAGCGTTTTTGAAAGGTTGCCTGACTGCTCATCTGTGGAGGCAGTCAGGTGATGCTTGTTTCTGCACCTAGATGCTTGGTCATCAATCACAAAATATACTTGATTGAGGAGAATCATATCCAGAGGTTATTTATTTATTTAACATTTGTTGACCGGGATATTCTGACTGGGGCAGAGCCCTTTTTCAGTGGAGGCCCGGGGAGAAAAGCTCCGCAGTACAAATATGTATATAAATGAAAATACAAGTGAAAATACAAGTTACAATAACTTTAAAATACAGTTAGCAAAAGAATAAAAGATAATCATGCTGGTGGCATAGACATATGAAATATTAAATAGTCAAAACATTCAGTATGTAGATTAGAAACAAATTATGGTTAACATAAGGTAAATTCATTAGTAGAAAGTTAAGATATAGTAAAATTAAGGTCTAAAGCAAAGAAGAGAAGAAAAGAAAAAAATATTTATTTATTTATTGTTTTTTATTATGGATATTTCATACCATTTTCACAAATTCCCCAAACAAAAGGAAAACACTTCCAGATGTTCTACCCAGTGAGAGGGAGGTAGCAGCTCTAGAAATTCAGAAACTGCTAGACAAAAAAAGTCATCCAGGAAGTCCCACTAGACCAGAAAGGATTCAGAACTTATTCAACATTCTTTTTAGTGCCAAGGAAAACTGGGGACCCGAGACCAATTCAGAACCTCAACAAACTGAATCAATTTGTAAAGAACTCAAAGTTCCAAATGGTTACGGTTCAGTCCATTTTGCTATCCATTTCTGTGAAAAGATGATTGAATGTGCTCCATAGATCTTCAGGACGGGTACTATCATATCAAGCTAAACAGATGGTCTCAAAGTTACCTGCACCCTGTGTTAGGGGGATAGACAGAGGATCTTTGAAAGCCCTTAGTGGCTGCCAGCACAACCATGGCATCAGTGGGGACCCCTTTGCTCCTGGGAGGCCTGTCCTTAGGAGGAGCAAGGAACTTATCAGAATGGCAGGGATGGGTTCTAGAGTATCCAGCTCCTTCTATGCCTGGTGAAAGGCTAGATTTATATGCTCTTCAGCCAAGGGAGTCATCCAAGATGAAGACTGGCTGGACCCAAAAGCTTCCAGGAACACGGACTCCTCCTGGGAAGGGGAATTGAAGTCAGGGTCTTCAGTGAACAACTCCTGAGGGGAGTCTGTGTGCCTCGTCTTGCACGTTTGCTTGTGGGGAACCTCCTCATTGAGATGGTCAGCTGAGGAGTCCAAAGAGAGAGGAAGGTCCTCAAGGGAGACTGTCTGGATGCTTGATAGGGTCAGCTGTCCCTGTGTCATAGGTCTGTGAGGATCAGAGCTTGGACCCAATGGTGGCAGACCTGTAGCATCTGAAGAACAGAGTAGTTGTGTCTCTCGGATGAGAGAAGATGCTGTCCACCCCATCAAAAACAGAAGGACTAGGAGAAGCCATAGCTGGCCTCACCAGTGTCAAAGCTGCAGATGCCACCATGCCCTAACCCACCCGGATCCCTGCCTCGAATGGGGAGTCAGACCAGAGCTGTCCAATGCCGAAGTCCCAAGGGGCTCTGACAACCTCAGAGTCAAATCAAACTCCCTGGAACTGGCGCCAATGCTTTGGCTCTGGAGACTCTTCTTGGTCCAAGTAAATTGACACTGGACAGGTTAGGGATGCAGTAGGAGTCAAAGACCTAGCCATCTTCAGATCTAGAACTGACTCTCTCAGGTTCATGAATCCAAAGGCTTTGAAGTTGACTGCCACATTGGAGAAGGAGAAATTACAGTATGGGAAACAAAAGGGAGGCTCACAGATCTGATAACCCCCGTCTGAATCTGAGCTGTGTGGAATTTCTTTATCATCCTATCCATTTTGACTTTGGAAAGGCTCCTGGAGGACCTGATGGAGGAAGTAGTAGACTGGGACCAAAACTTTCTCCTCAGGTTCTCTTCCAGGATTGGAGAATGGAGTCAAGGAGAGATAAGCTCCAGAGAGACCAGGTACTTGGAGACTTAGACTTGGTAAGTATCAGATCCAAGGTTGTCAGATCTGACTGTTTTTTGGATCTGAGGATGTCGGGACTGACTTTTTCTGTACTTTGGCAGAAGGCTCCAAAGTTGAAGCTGACTTTGGAGAGTGGGTGGGAAACTGCTTCCTGGATTCTTTTGCCTCTGAAGAGTACTTATGTGTTTTTTTGGGGATTTGAGCACTTAAAAGAGAAGAGGAGGAGGAGGAAGGTAACAGACCCTTTAGGACCAGTTTGTTTCTCCAGTTGCTAAGGGCCCTAGAGTTAAAGCCAGCACAAATCATACTTTCAGTGTTTAAATGAGCCATGCTTAGACAATAAATGCACTCCCTGTGGGCATCAGAATTAGGAATCTTGTGCCCACAGGAAGTGCATTTCTTAAACCCAGTGGGTTTGTCAGCCATAGCAGCAACAAGGCAACGAGCTGATAGAAAAGAAAATTTTAAGCTATTTTTTTTTTATAGAAAACTACCAACAATGGTAGAAGAAAAGGATTTCCCTCTGAAGGGTAGGAAGAAACAGAGAGTAAGAAGAAAGAAAGTACCAACAATGGTATAGAGAACTCCCAAAGGTAGAAACAGGAGAGAGAAAAAATAATCCTAATGCAATAGAAACTGAAAAACTGTGGTAAGGGAGGAGTATGTGATTAGGAAAGGTGAAACAGTAAGAAAAATTACCACAAAAGAATACACCTCAATGCTCTATGAGAAGGATCCACATCTGTAGTGATAAGGCATAAAACTAGATCTTATGTATTCCAAGGTGACTGGAGCATTATGGTCAAAGGGAGGAGCTTCAGAGTTGGATCCAAGAGTCTAGTAAATCCCAGCTGGAGATGCAGATATCTTCTGGAATGCCTGTTCATTTTAATGTGATAGTACACATTCAATCATCCTTTCATAGTAGGGGCAGAATGAACTGAATCATGACCATCTAGAACCTTGAATATTGCACAGACTGCTTTAGTTTGCTGAGATACAGGATGAGTCTCAAGTCCCCTGTCTTCTTTTGCACTAAAAAGAATCTTGAGTAGGTTTCTGATCCTCTCTGGTCTGGGGGAATTCTTCTAGATGGCTCTTTTTTTCTAGCAGATTTTCTATTTCTAAGGCTGCTGCTTCATTTTGATTGGGTGGAACATCAGGGATTCATTTCATTCTTGTAGCGGGAATTTGGGAAAATGGTGTGATGTAACCTGTGGATATAATTCTCTGCACCCTGGAATAATTTGTTATGGATAACCAGACTCTCTGGTGCAGAAATAAATGCCCCCCGACTGCCTCCAGAGGGCAACAGTTGGGCAGCTGCTCAGGAACACTGATAGGGCTTGTCCAAAAAGGAATCCCAGAAACCATGATTCTTCAGGTCACCTCTGCCACAGGGGCAGTGTCTTGCATTAGAGTTCTCCTCTCTGTCCCTGGGAGAACTATCACCTCATGAGTCTTGGAGAGGACCTTACATTTATGGAACCACGTCTTTCTGCCTTCTCATTGATTCCTGGAAAAGTGTTTGAGGAGTAGAAAAATGTATGGGGGACAGTCACCATCAGTTCAGAGCCCTGCCCTTTAGTCTCACCCCAGCCTCCAGGGTGTTTAACAAATGTGTGACAGTTGTAACAGTTCACTTGAAACTGCTAGGATTCTGAATGTTTCCATACCTAGATGACTGGCTCTTCACTGCCCCAACTAGGCATTTTCTCATGAAATCCAGGGAATACTTTCTTCAGTTATGTCAATGCCTAGGCATCTCAGTCAGCTTTTGCAAGTCACATCTTCAACCTGTTCAGAGCCTAGAGTTCATAGTTACTGATTTGGATACAGTCAGTCAGACAGCCTCCTTTCCACCAAATAGAGTATGGACCATCAAATGTCAAGTGGAACAAGGTATCTCACACCCTTCTCCTCCAGCCAGACTGATTCTACAGAGTTTAGGGTTGATGGCAGCAACCTTAACCTCAGTTCTTATAGCACACCTTTATATGTGCATTCTTCAGTGGACATTAGCTGTTCAGTGATCAATTCTTCCCCATCCCTTGTCTTCACCAGTCAAACTCATGCAAGTATGGAAAGATCACCAGATGTTATGTTGTCCCATCTCTCCTTCATTTTGCTGGTTGGGTTTGGAACCAAGCATTGGTTCTGACTCGGCCTTATACTAAAGCTCGAGAGCACTTTGCTGGCTTGAGGCTGCACTGTATCCCATGAAGCCTAGCGGCAGATACCCAGATCTCGTTTGCTGCTTGAAGCTTCGGAATTCCTCTGTGCTGGCTCAGGCTGAGTAAAATATTTTACTTTAGTTAGACTGGATTTTCTCAAAGTTTTTTCAACCAAAAGTTAATTTAAAGTTAATTTAGAGTTATTTACTAGTAGTTATCTTGCTATCCCTATCTAGTCTGTTTTTTTTTTGTTTGTTAGTTCTGTTGGGCCGTCGTTTCTACCGCCAGGCCTGTGTGTTTTCTGGTGCTCAACTTTTTCTGTTTAAGTTAGAGGATCGGGGAGCTGTTTGTTCTTCCTTTTCTACAGCCCGTTTAAGTTAGAGGGCTTCTTCTCATACTGTCCTTGTTGGTTTAAAGAGCATCATTTAAGTTAGAGGCATCTCCTCAGTTCGAGGAGTACGTCGTTTCAGTTATAGACTCTCCTCAAACCCTCTTCTCTACCTATCCTTTATATATAAAAAAAAGTTATTGGTTCTTAGTTAAAGTATTTTTTTTTTGCCTCTGCTTGTAGTATCCCTTGTATTTTATTGTAGAGAACAGTAGTTTGTGTTACTGCAGTATGTCTAAGGAAAAGCATTCAGGTTTTAAAAAATGTGATTCCTCTACCCAGAAGATGTCAATCACGGATGGACATACCAGCTGTGTATATTGTTTAAGGGCAGTGCACCTTCAGGACTCTTGTTCCATTTGTCATGGATTTAGTGCAAGAGTCCTGCAGGAGTGCAAGAATAAACTTATTAATAGAGAGATTCTTAAATGACCCTTTAAACAAGCCCCACAGCAGCCTTCAACTTCAAAATCACCATCGGCTCCTGCTTCTGAGCTGACAAAGCAGTTAACTCTAGTTGCCGTTGTCTCAGATCCAAAGTCTGTCAGATCTGAGAAAGACAAATCTCCTTCAGTTCCATCAGTTACTTCGGAACCGTCCGTGAGAATAAAGAGGGACCGGTCACCGTTCTTGGAGCCTGTATGCTCAGTGCCACAATCCCCCTTGCTACAGTCTGTGGCTGGTAGCCACAAGTCCTCAGTGTACTCCTCCAGATCATCCAGGAGTTTATCGGATGATGACGTGGAGCGTGTGGTGCGGAGGTTGCTCAAGACACCGGCCCTAGCTAAAATTCTGTCCAGCCCAGCCCAAAAGGATGTGGAGCCGAAGTCCGTTTCTTCTGTACCAGTTTTTCCTCCTTTGACTCGGTCGAGTTCGGAGCCAGAGCGTCTGGAGGTCGTAGTGGTGGAACTGTCGGTTCTGAGAACTACATCTGGAGTTTTGGTACCGATGTCTGCTCTGATCACTTCCATCAAAGGATCTGGGAGTTGACACTCGCCCATCAGCTCTGGGGTGGGAGAGTCTGCTTGGACCCTTGTCAGACCCAGCTCTCCCACTCAGAGCTTCGGCACAGATAAGTTCAGCACCAATATCAGCCTTGGAGCCCTCATTCTTGGTGTGGGGGAGATCTCCAGGTTCCTCGGAACTGGAGACTCTCTCGGGCCAGGATCAAGGTGCCTTTGAGGTGATAAGAAGTGTGCTTTTCCCTGAGTCTGCTCCACCCTTGGCTCTAGACACTCTTCCCCTGCGGGGGCCAGTGTCAACCTCCACTTCATCCCTCCAGCCCAGGCGCAGGGAGCCCATGCCTCAGGTTATCCCTTTGGGTGAAACATTTTCTTATGAGACTTCCCCAGAGCATCCCTCTGAGGAGATCCCTCAGAAGAGTACATGTAAGAGGAAGCATATAGACTCCCCCGAGTCTGTCACATTGAATACAGACTTAGAGGATTCAGAAGGCTCCCCACATTCACCCTCTGAGGATGTCTCATTTTCAGACATCTTAGAGATCCTTAAACAGTGGGGTGAATGGAAGTCCGTATCCCCTTCTGAGGATGAGTCTGTTTACCTAGAGGCATTCAGCTCTTGACCATCCACCTCTTGGATGTCTCAGCCTTTTGACAAACTACTGGAGGTAGTCAGTTTGAAGGCATGGGGCTGTCTAGAGACGGTGGACCCTGTTCCGAGGAGGCCAAATAAGTTTATCACTGCCACCAAGGACAAGCAGTTTTTTACAAAAGGTGTTTGGTCGATGCTATGGTGGTGACGGCGGCCACCAAGAAGGAATTAGCTGAAACTTCTTCGTCTGTCCAACCGCAAACAAAGAATCTTGCGAAAATGTAAAAACTAATTTCTCCGATCACAGAAAAAAAGCCAACCACACACTACCCAATGGATAGTAAGCAAACAATATCGAAACTTTTTTCTTCTCAACGAAAAAAAAGCTAGCATGAAGTAAGTGAATATGCACTTTACATGCTCCTGCCCCAACTTCCTCAGAAAACAAACCGCCACTAACTAAAAACACTTTAACTAAATACTGTTAATATATTTGGTGTTGAGTGTACTATATTATATTATACTACAAACAAAGAATCTTGAACGATGGACAGATATGGGAAGCGTGTGTTTTCCTCAGCAGCGTTTGCTCTGAGGTTGCTGAATTATCTTTCTCATTTCAGGAGACTTCAGAGGGATCTCCTCAAGGAGCTAGGAGATTCCCTCCAAGGTGCTACAGCTGAGCTCTCCTGGAGACGATAATGACTCAACTTGCAACCTTAGCCTCCATAGCAAACTCCTCCATGCACCTGATTTCATATGCGGCTGATGGAGCAAGTAGGGCAGCAGGCACAGGAACTGCTCTGAGGAGACATTCCTGGATGTGGCTTTGCAACTTTGCTGAACTCTTCAAGTCTTCCTTTACTAATGCCCCTTTTGATGGCTCGTCCTTGTTCGGGCCAAAAGTTAAAGAAACTCTCACCAGGTGCGAACAGGATGGCAAAACTCTGTCTGCCATGGGAGTGTGTTTTTCTGCCCCTACTAGACCTTATCCCAAAGGTCAGAAGAGCAGAAAGATGTGGTTCCGGAAATCATAAGGAGCTCTGCCTGGTGCATATGGCGAATTTGCCCATAGGGGCAGAGGGGGAAATAATAATGGAAGACTCTGTCCTTGTGGCAGAGGGGATCCGCAGAACCAGGGCAACAGAGATACATTCTCTGGTAGGCCCTTCTAGCTCTCCTGAAAGGAGGCCCGCCTGTCCACCTCTGGAGGCAGTTGGGGGGAGACTATCACTGTACCCAGAAGCCTGGAAAAACATCACCAAAGACAGATGGGTACAGTCGATCATATCCAGGGGATACAACATTCCCTTCTCTCATCCACAAAAAATCATCCCAGACATACCACTCAGTCAAAGGGGTCAAGCAACCTTAGAAAATCAAAGGTTGCTAGAAAAAAGAGCCATCCAAAAAGTCCCCGCAGACCATCAGGATCCGGAATTTACTCAAGATTCTTTTTAGTGCCAAAGAAGACAAGGGACTGGAGACCAATAATGGACCTCAGAAGACTAAATAAGTCAGTAAAGAAAGTGAAATTTCAGATGGTAACACTGCAGTCCATACTTCCCTTTTTAGGAAAGGACAATTGGATGTGCTTGATAGATCTCCAGGATGCGTACTATCACATCAAAATGAACAGGCGCTCCAGGAGATATCTACGCTTTCTGCCTGGGAGCCAGTCATTACTAGTTCAGAGCCCTGCCCTTTGGTCTCATCACAGCCCCCAGGGTGTTCACCAAATGCATGGCAGTGGTCATGGCTCACCTGAGGCATCTAGGATTCCAGGTGTTTCCATACTTAGACGACTGGCTCCTGACTGCCACCGTGCATCTACTAATAAGGGCAAGGGACACTACAATCCATCTCTGCTCAGACTTAGGCATTACAGTCAATTTTGAAAAATCTCCCTTATTGCTTCTCAACATATTACTTTTATAGGAGCAGATTTAAATACAAAAAGCATAGTAGCAAAACTGCCCACAGAAAGAGTCCTAACATTACGCCATTAAGTGTCAGTCCTGTTGAGAAAAAATAAAGTTCAGGTGAGGTTTGTATTCAAGTTTCTGGGTTCAGTGGCAGCAGCAATAACCTTGGTTCCCTTAGCCCGCCTACACATGAGAATACTACAGTGCCTTCTCTTCACTCAATGGTCCATGCAAGAGATGCCCATGTCTCACAAAATTTTGATAACGGATACATGCAAAAAGAATCTTTATTGGTGGATCCAGTCTACACAAGTGACAATAGGCAGACCATTTGTTCTCCCCAACCAGTAGCTACGGTGACCATGGAGGCTTCCCAGATAGGGTGGGGGGTCATTATCTGGGACAGACTGTTCAAGGGACTTGGCAGGAACACAGACTTGGCAGGAACACAAATACCATTTGGACATCAATGTCCTGGAGATGAGAGTGGTGCTCATGGTGTTGCAAGCATTCCAAAACTCTCTTCCTTCAGGGACAACTGCAATTCAATCAGACAGCGTGTCAGTGGTATGGTACATCAACAAACAAGGTGGAACCATATCCTACCCCCTATGTTGAGAGGCCTAGAGAGTTTGACAATGGGCAGTTTCTTCTCAACGCTTTCTCCCTGAGACGCATATTCCAGGGAAGTCCAATGTAATAGCAGACAAGCTGAGCAGGGTAAATTTAATGCCACACAATTGGTCCCTGAATCAGGAAGGTGCAAGAGAAATTTTTTGCAAGTGGGGCCAGCCATGCTGCAACCTTTTTTGCCACATCCATCAATGCCAAATGCAGCAGCTTTTTTGCCCTAATCCCCCCACCGGGGGAGTCACCCAGGGATGCACTGCTCCACGATTGGCCCCTGGGACTTCTTTATACCTTTCCACCATTTCTCCTCATACCGAAGGTAATCCAGAAAGCAAAACTGTTGAGTCGCAAGATAATTTTCATTGCTCCTTACTGGCCTCGTCAGATATGGTTCCCCTTCCTATGGCCTTATCTACAAGAGGATCCTTGACCCAGTGCCGGATCTCTTGACTCATCAGTCCGGGACTCTCCATTCCCCCATCCAAACTCTCAAGCTCGCAGCTTGGTTACTCCACTTCCAGTCTTAGCCAGGCTTCCAGAATTATCCCCAGCTGTGAGGCATATTTTAGTGTCTGCTCACAAAAGCACTACAAGAAAATGTTATGCGAGTAAGTGGAAGAGATTTTCCTTTTGGGCGAATAAAAAACAATTAGATCCTCTCACAGCTCAGATTTCAGCCATCCTGGAATTTCTGATGGAAATTTTTAATCAAGGGGTGGCAGCCACTACTCTTCGAGTTCTGCTGGCTGCTGTTTCTAACTTTTGCATAAGCATTAAGGGTTCAAACATTATGTCTCACAGATTGTGCAAAGCCTTTTTAAGGGACACATTACTTCTAAGACCTTCTATCAAAGAACCCCCATCACCATGGGATCTAAATTTAGTGTTAGCCTCCTTGATATTGCCCCCTTTTGAACCAGCTTCTTTTATCTTGGAAGACCGTTTTTCTAGTATCCATCACTACAGCTAGAAGAGTTTGTGAGTTACAAGTTCTGTCTATTCATCCTCCTTATTTGGTTTTCCATAAAGCCAGAGTATCCCTCAGAACAAATCCTTCCTTCTTACCTAAGGTGTGTTCTGAAGCCAATCTAAATCAATCCATTGAGCTACCAGTGTTTTTTCTCAAATTATGGCAACAAGGCAGTATATAAACTCCATCGGCTGGACGTTCATAGACAGTTGTGTTTTTATTTGCATAGAACAAAGGATTTCAGGAAATCTGACCAGCTATTTGTGTCCTTTGTGGAAAACAGAAAAAGAGTCCCAGTTTCTAAGGTTACATTATCTAAATGGCTTACAGACACAATCACTTATGCTTATAGCTCTCAAGATAAACATCTACCAGGTAAAATTCGAGGGCATTCTACTAGAGCTGTATCTACCTCCACTGCCTTTTAAGCCAGACTGCCTTTGGATTCAATTTGTGCTGCAGCCACATGGGTTAACCCTCATACCTTTATTACTCATTACAGAGTAGATGTGGTCTCCCGGAACAGGGCTTCCTTTGGTTCCACTGTTCTGAATAGTTTATTCCCTTGAGCCACCCAAGAAAATAGCTGCTGTCCCAACCAGCAAAATGAAGGCGAGATGGGACAACATAACATAAAGAAATTATGTACTCACCATAACGTTCCATGTTTGTTGTCCAATATCTCAATATCTCACCTTCATTCTTGCGTCCCTCCCTCCTTCCTGGATGATTTGGAGGAGTCCTTTGGCCCAATATCTTTTTCCCCTCTTGTGTTCTGGGGTCCTTTAAGATTTGTGCTTTTTGTTGTACATATGTGTGTGTGTGTGTGTGTGTGTGTGTATATATATATATATATATATATATATATATATATATATATATATATATATATATATATATATATATATATATATATATATATATATAGTGTGTAATTTTTTTCAAAAATTACACAAATCTGATATTAGTCTAGCGTTATCTTACCAAATAAGATCTGGGTATCTGCTACTAAGCTTCATGGGATAGAGTTGCAGCCTCAAGCCAGCAAAGAGCTCTCGAGCTTTAGTATAACTATAAGGCCAAGTCAGAACCAATGCTCGGTTCCGAACCCAACCAGCAAAATGAAGGCAAGACACTGGACAACAAACATGGAACATTATGGTGAATACATAACTTCCTTTCTTGATAGATTCGGTCATGTTAAGTTTCCCCAAGGCCACCCTCTTGTCTTTCCACCATCAGTAGCCATCGTAACCATGGACACCTCCCATTTGGGGTGGGGGAGTGATATTTCTTATGAGGGGTTGTTCAAGGGATGTGGTCCACAGAAGAGACCACAGTGCTAGTGGACAAACTGAGCAGGTCCACTCTGATGCCTCACAAGTGATCTCTAAATCAGTTAGTGGTGGAGAGGATTTTCTCTCTATGGGGTTAGCCTTGTTGAGATCTGTTTGCCTCTCCCCATAACAAGTGCAGCTGGTTCTTTGCCCAGATCCCCTCTTCAGAAGAGTCACCAAAAGATACTGTAGTCTATGTTTGGCCCTCCTGTCTCCTTTAATCTCCCAATATCTCTAATTCCCAAATTCTTACAGAAGACACTTTGTTTGAAGAGCACAGTTATGCTCATTTCCCCTTTATGGCCTCATCAGGTATAATTCCCTTTCCTTTGGTTTTACCTTCTGTATTCACCATGGATACTGGACCCCAGTTCAGACCTTTTCTCTCATTCCACAAGGATGAATAACCTGGACATTACAGGCCTCAAGTTGACCGCATAGTTTTTCCAATTCCACTGATGGTTAGACAGCCCAGGCTTACCTCCCTGGTCTGACAAATATTACTGTTATCCCAGAAGGCCTCTAGCAAAAAGATCTACAAAAATAAATAGAAGAGATTCTCTGTTTGGGCTCTGCAGAGGGAAATAGACCCCTTCACTGCCCTGTCCTGGAGTTTTTAGCATCTGTTTTTCAAGCTTGCTCTATCAAAATGCAGTTGACAGTAGCTCCATCAAAATTGTACCTTTTTGCTTGGGCCCGCCAGTGAAGGATCCTACACCATTCTGGTGTCTAACAGTTGTGCTCCAAGGTTTGACTCCAATTCCATTTGAACCATTGGCTAAATCAGACGCTTTTCTAATGGCCGTTACATCTGTGAGACAAGTATCCGTTCTCCAGGCTGTCTCTTCTAAATCCCCATATTTGATCTTCCACAAAGATAAAATTATTAACCAAGTTATTAATTTGCCTGTTTTCTTTCCCATCTTTGCTGATAAAGCTGAATACATGCTTCATCTCTTGGGTGTATATAGACATCTCCATTTTTATCTAAATAGAGCAAAAGATTTCAGAAAGACAGATCAATTGTTTGTCTCATTCTCCCCCAACAAATTGGGTAAACCAGTTTCTAAAGTTACCTTAGCCAGATAGCTGACATATTGCATATCCTTTGTTTACAGTCAATGAGGTTTATCCTTACACAGACCTCCTAAAGCACACTTCACCAGATCTGTGGTTACATCATCCGCTTTCTGGTCTAGGACTTCTATTGATGACATTTGTGCCACAGCTACTTGGTCTAATGGTCATACTTTTATTGCTGATTACAACTCGGATTGGACTTCCAGGACAGGACTGCCTTTGGTTGTGCACTACTCCAAAATACCCTTTCATGAGGGCCATCCAAGGTTCATGTAGCTGGAGTCTCTGTCTCATCAGTTGAAGAATGAATGAAAATGACATCAGATATTAAAGTTATGTATTCATTATAACCATGCATCTGTGTTGTCCATTTCCATAACTTCCCACCCTCCTTCCCTTTAATTCCTGGAGTGACCTTATGGTTGTTATGGAACCTCTGTTCCCGGTTTGAGCCCCAGTCCTTTCTACTAGCCTTCCTCTTACCTTAGCCTGAGATTAGTTCTTTCTGTTGGTTATTGGGCAGCAAACTCGATCTGAGGTATTAAAGGGTGACTGAAGCATTGTGGGTAAAGGGAGGAGCTTGAGAATTGGGACCAGGAGTCTAGTAAGTGAGTCCGAGTCGGATCCAAGACCCATCAGCTGAGAAAGAATGAAAATGGACAACACAGATGCATAATTATGGTGAGTGCATAACATTAATTTTTATATGCATATGTCTGCTTGTGTATATATCTGCACACAGTTTTTTTCCCTGTTTTCTTTTATATACCGTCACATATTTTCTAATTGTAGACATATGTATTTGCTCATAATTTTATGTAGTTTGTTGACTATTCATATTGCAGGAGAGATATTTATCAGTGCATAGATTTTTAACGTACTTGTTTTGGTACGTAAACATACATAAGGGTGTTTTGCATGGTCAAGCAATACTGGCTAGGCTGCATTAGTGAAACTACAGTCTACTGCTGATTTGCAGTTGCCTGTCATCTTTAAAATGTCATCCTTACAGCTTTTCAGTGTTACTGTGTTCTGTTTTTCTAATTGCAATGCTGCTTCAAGCTCTGTGTGCACTTTTTTTGGGATTTTTGGGATTTTCACTGTGCTGGAGTATTTCATCAGATTATCATGTTTGGAAAAGTGGCAAACTCTTCTAATGTAACCATTATAGCTGCGTCAGACCCAAATCATTTGTATTTTAACCATCACTTTAGTGACACATGGTTTAAGTTATTTCCCTGAATTAGAGAGGGAAGATTCAAAGTGTGGCACTTCTTGGTACTGCCAGGATGATGAATGCCCCTGACTGTAGTGTGATAGCAGAGAGAGATTAGAAAACATGTTTTGAATTTACTAAATGTTAGTAAGATAACAAGGGCTATTTAGAAAAACAGACATCACTTAATTGTAAGCAAAAGTACAGGCTGTACCATGCATCATAGTATGAATACCCTTCATTATATGCCAATTTAAGCTTGTGTGTGCAGCTGTCAAAATGCGACAATTGTTCCTATTAGAAGGGTTAAACTTCATCATTTGAAGGTGTACATAGTTTTGTTTGTTTGTATTAAGTTAATAAGTTATGAGGGTGTTCTGGGGTGCGTTTATTTTTTGTTAAAACAAAAAGTTTTTAAGATGTGACATAGTTTCAAACTGATATGACAAGAAACAGTTGCATAAAAGTTCAACCTGCCAAACATTAGTGTATACCTGTAACACAAAAGCTGAAACTAGACATTTAAAAAAGCTGTTATACATAACAGGTGGGAATAATAATTTATCACTTTCCATATTATCTTTAATTGTGAATGTTCTCACAGATATATAAAAAAAGAACTTGTAATGAATTATATTAAAAATGCAGAGTCAACTAGCTATGCTACAGGAGACACATTTGGAAAGAAGTGAGCATGTGAATTTGATAAACAAAAGCTTTTCAGGATGCTTTTTCAGCAAAATATGATAAAGGAAAAGGAGAGTACTTATATTAGTTGTGAGAGAGATTCTCATAGTGATAGAAGAGGAAAAGAGATACTAATGGTAGATATCTGTTAGTAGGAGGCTACTGGCAAGGGAGGAGGATTACTCTAGCATATATTTATATTCCACCTAAAACTGCTACAATGGAGCTTTTTGCAGGGAATACTATTTTTAGATTGGAATGGAATGTGATTTGCAACAATGAAGATGTATTGGGGGAGCTAGAAGGGATAATATAACAAAAAAAGAAATTTATGAAAATATTTTGTATGGAAGATGCAAATTCAGTAGTAGGAATTCAGAAAGAATTTACATTTTATTCCACAAGGTACAGAAACTGGGCTATGCTAGGGAGAGAAATTATATTTCTCAGAAACATGTGCATTTAATTGAAAAGTTTGATATGCATCCAGAAACTCTTTCAGCTCATGTGCCAATAAGAACTAAAATAAAAATGCAATGTAATGAAATAAAATGAGACACTGACACTTCCACAGTTATCTGTTAAATAGAGAGGAATTTAAGGAATGGGTAGTGGAAAAATTTGGGGAGTTATTTGGGAAGATAGAAATCTCTTCAGAAAATATAGCTACGGAGTGGTAAGAAATGAAAGTGAAGTTTAAAAATAGGGTGGATATAAAAGAAAAATATATAGTTAAGATGAAACAATTATTTAGAGAGACTTAAGGGGTAAATTATTGCAGAATGGAGGAATCTGATAGAACAAGAAGGGGCACAATTGTAGAGTGCTAAAGAGAAAATAAGAGACTACCTCAGTAATATACATGAAATTAGAAAGATTGCTATTAAGCAACTGTTTTTTGATATTAACTCCGGAGCAAAAAGCTTTTAGCACAACAGCTGAGGTAACAGAAAGTAGAAGGGGTTGTTGCCAGGCTTAGGGAGCCTATAACAAGGAAAATAACCAGATATCCTGTACAGATATTAGAAATATTTCGGAAATTTTATGAAAATCTGTCTAAAGCAGAGAAATGTGAAAATCAAGAAAAAGTACAAATGGAAATGTTTATGGAAGAATTAAATATGCCAAGGTTAGAGGCAGATGAGGCTGAACTGCTAAAAAAGAGTAGGAGGCGAAGAGAAAAATGGTGATGTATAAACCAATAAACTGGAAAGACTCCAGGAATAGATGGTATTCCTGTGGAAGTTTGGAAGCTAGCAAGGAAGAAAGTAATAAAGATCTAGAAGGTTTTATTTAAAACTATTTTAAAATTGGGAGAAGCACCAACATCCTAGACAAAGCTGGGGTGGCTGTAATACCTTAATCAGATCTAGACTGATAAATGCTCATTTTAATTCTAAACCATGATTATATAAAGTACTTATTGCTATAATGGCTAAAACAATGGCAAAGGTGATGCCATAATTGATATGTATCAGTCTGGTTTTGTGGAGGGGAGGCAAACATTTAACAACATAAATTGAAAAATGATAATACAGAGGGAAGCAGAATGTAAGAAAATACCACTGTTATTGTTGGGTTTTGCTACGGAGAAAGCAGCAAATAAGTTAAGTTTTATGAGTAGGGCAATGGAAGCATCTGCATTCCCTGCTAACATTATAAGGTTGATTAGGAGGATATATGAGGGATCGGAGGTGAAATGGGGGAGGGGGTATTCTGTGATAAGTTCTGTTTGAATAGAGGAACCAGGCAGGGGTGTCCTTATTCCCCTTTGTTATTTGTATTATATTTAGACTTATTGGTAAAGGCAATCAAGGACTCAGAATTTCAAGGATATAATTGGTATGGTACTCAAGAAATGTTTATGTTTATTTGCAGATGATATTAGTTTGTACCTGATAAAATCTGAAAAGGATATTTCAGTGTTGTGGGACATTCTGAGACAGTTTTAAATCTTTTTGGGATACAAAATTAATGACGATAAAGGCAATGGCTATAAACCTTGTACCCACACATGAATAGGTTTAGTAATACCCATATTTATGAGGACGTGATAAAATGAAGTACTTAGGAGCATGGATTAAAAACGATTCTGTTATGGCAGCTAAGGATATGTGGGAAAAGACTAAACAAAAGATAATACAAAAACTGCAAAAGTTTTATGAATATGGATGCAATATACAAGCAGTGAAATTTTTTAGTACCTTTTAGTTTTATATACAGGTCAAACATATTTTTATTAACCAGAGGGGAAGTTGTGGATAGCAATTAATGAAGAGTTGAAGAATTTTAACTGGGAAAGGAAGAGGGCAAGCCAAAAATAGGATAAGTTGATCCTTCCAAATCTAGACGATTTAGGATCTTTACTTGGAATTGTTTGCATAAGTATTTTTATATCCCAAGCAGACTCCAAAGAATTTTTCCACAGGTAGATTGCAAGTGTTGGAGGTGTGTTGGGGAAGAAAGAGATAACTGGGAACATGTTTCTTAGGAATGTAATGAGTTGGCAGACTTTAAAACTTCCCTGCAGACTACTCTGTCAGAAATACTAGGTGACCAAAGTGGTGTAACTAAGGAAATAATATTTTGTGCTGTGATACAGAACTGGAATTGCCTAGACATAGTAAGGCCTAAGGTTTTCTTCCGGTAGCTGCCAAAAATGTAATTACTGGAAAATGGAAATCGAAGTCTAATCCAACTGTACTAGAAATAGTGAATATAGTAAATGACTTAAAAGAACTGGAAGTGGGATCTTTAGAAAAGGGTTGGAGCAAATTACATATAAAAATGGGAATTGTGGGAGCAATACATGCAGAATAATATTTTGGAGGAGGAATAAGGTTTAAGGGAAGGCAGGAATTGAATGAGCTATGTAATGTTTGACCAACAATTAATGTATAGGTTATAAAAGTTGTTTAATGTTTGCAAGTGAAAAATATGTAATATGGTTAGTTTTCATTTATATAGATGTGCGATTGCCTATGTTGTAAGTGATAATTCAATAAAAGGTTTCTTGTTTAACAAAAAAAAAAGCATAATTTGATGGCATTTTTTTCCTAGGTATAAAACAAAATCTTGATTTGGCTTCCAGTTCTGTTACCATGCCTGTGGAAGGACTGGATGCTATAGGTGTCGTTTTTGTACTATGTGACAGTATATTCTTACGGCACAGCATTTTACCTTTGTTAACACAAGTAAAAGTCATGACTGTTCCACTTAACATGTAAAACAGAATATACTATTTATCTAGTGATGTGTATATGTGGTTTGTTTTATATACGACAGACTACCTGTTCATCAGTGGGACAATGTGTATACCCTAGATTCTCCTGGTAAGGAACCTTTGTGGGAATTCCAACTGTTGCTTATGTCTGGTCCAAGTACAAGCTGAAGAGGGCATTATCTTAACAATGGTTCTGATAAGAGCTGATTTAAAGTGGCACTATGACTTCCTTGGACGTGGATGCCATGCTCTTACTTATAAGTTGAGCAACATAGAATGATTTTCTTAGTAGCGTGACCACATGTTGGTCAAAGGCCAGATTACTGTTTATATACATTACCAAATCCCTGACTACCGGGTCAACTTTCACTGGTGTCTTATCAATGGAGTAATTAGCCTGGGTAGCCATTTTCCCAAAGTCACCATAATGCATTTCTTGTCACTGGTTTATAATCCATGACTCTGGCAGCAGTCATTTGTCTATGTTAGACCCTCTTTGTAAGATGTCATGGAGGGAATCTATGATAGCTCCCAATTTGCAGTCATCAGTGAACTTAGTCAGCCAAAGTCCTTGATGTTAGCTTTTACCTCTGAGAAGTAGATGCCAAATAGGAGTGGTCCCAGCACAGAGCCTTGAGGCACCCTGCTGGTTGCCAGTCTCTTAGTGAAGGTGGTCTCACCAATCCTGACTTTATGGGTCCTGTTCATGAGCCAGCTGGCAATCCAGTGGGTTATGTAGGTGTTTATGCCCAATTTGGTGAGTTTGTCAGCTATTCCTGAGTGGGGAATTGTATCAAACACCATAGATAGGTCCTAGTAGACAGTATGCACTGTTTTCCTCTTATTCATTGCATTGGTGACCTTTTCAAAGAAGTCCACCAGGTTTAATAGGCATGACCTTCCCTTGACAAAGCCAAATTGGGTAGGGTCCAGTTTATGAAGGCCACATTTGTCTTTGTTGATCATTTCAATGATCATTTTTTCCATGGCGTTACATGTTAGACTTGTTAGGCTAATGAGTCAGTAGTTTCCGGGTCGGTTGATGGTCCACCCTTATAAAGAGGGATAACCATTGCAATTTTCCATTCTCGTACTACAAAGCCTGTTTGGCAGCTATAGCTGAAAGTGACTCAAGTGGTCCTGATATGTCAATGTTTCAGGCTATTTAAGAGGCATCCCAGGATATTTTTGGGGCCCCATTGAGGTTGTATTTTTGGCTTTAGCAAGCACCACTAGGACCTGCTCCCTTATAATATTTGGGAGACGAGGGTTATGCTACTAGAATTTCATGAGGAGAGGCAGAAAAGCAGTGGGGGTAAATTTTGAGCTGAATTTGTTAGCCAGTGGATCTGCCATGTCATTCTGTTCAGCGAAGGTGGCACCACTGACCACCAGTTCAGCACACTGCTGTGCACTGCCTTTGAGATTATGGACATAGCTGTAGAAGGCCTTGTGGTTCTCTTTAGCCTGTGAGGCTATTGTAATTGGCCTTGGACTTAAAATTATCTTGTTATGCTTATTTTAATTAGAAAGCTCTTATTGTTATGTTTAGTTATTTATTTATGTGACATTTTGGTAACCAGGAAAGTGACTGGATAGAGATTACCCGTTTTCACTGGAAGTCTGGTGAGGAAAGCTCCACATAAAGACAAACACAAAAGAAGAATTAAATACAGAACAATAAACAGTGAGAAATTACATATGGTAAAACAGTTGTATAGATTAAAAAATACATAGTTGGATACAAGATTTATATAGTAGGAATTAACAAAACTTTACCAGCAAGAATTAAACTTACAATTTACATGTTGGTTGAAGGTGATACATAGTGAATATATTGATTGGTGAAGGGAGAAGAACAGAGAGAGAGAATAAGAAATTGTAAAGGTAGAGAGTTCTGGGTTTCAAGGTAATACAAATTTGGTGAACAGAAAGAGTAGGAAGTTAACAGGACTAGGAGGATATTAGACATGACAAGATGATAGCTAGGTAGGAGAAGAACATGAGCATACCCAAGATTTAGAAAGGTGTTCTTTAATGAGGGACTTGAAAGTTTGGTAGTTAGGGACTTTTCTAATAGTGGCAAGTTGTTCCAAGCTTTGGCTACATGGTAGGAGTAGAAACTGAGGCTGCTGGACCTCAGAGGTTTATAAATAGATAGAAGTTGTTTATCTGAAGAGCGTAGATGTGACTTGCCTTTCCTGATTTTAGCGATGACTTTTTTTTTTTTAACTTTTGTTATAAACCCTGTTAAAGTTAAGATTCTACCAGTGTGGCTTGTTTTTAGAGTTTGTTTTAAGTTTTTTTCTAGTAGGTGCAGCAGCCAATATATAGACATTTAAATGGTTGTACACTGCCTCTGTGACCAGTTCCACCTAGGTTGCTGTGAACTCGGGGTTAGAAGTGACACTGAATTTTCACAAACTATCGCTTAATAGGATGTTGCGTTTGCTTTGGAATAGTTCGTGTTACAATGTTTGCTGTGGTTACTGAGTTGATTTTTATTTCAAAAGACACAGTTTGGTGGTCTGACCACACAAGTGAGGATGTGACACAGGGGCAGTGGTCAGTGGCTCTCCCATATTGATGAGTACCAGGTCCAGTAAGTTTGAACGTCTGGTGAGTGTGGGAACTATCTTGTCAAGAGTATTTGTGTTAATAAAGTCCAGGAATTGTTGTGCCTGTGCATTTTAGGCAATGTATGCTTCCCAGTCTATAGATGGGTAGTTAAGTCTCCCATGAATGAGGTATTTGGTTTAATGTTGAGTGTGTTCAGTAAGCCTAGGTATGAGCTATGGGATTCTTGAGACATAGAGGGTGAACTGTAACTTGCTAGGACATGGTATGGTATCAAGAATGCTTTTACTGCCAAAGAAAGACTGGATCTTTCTTTCCAGTATCAGTTTGTGATAGTGCCCATGCTCAAAATGCTTTCACTTCACAACCTGTTACCCCTTCTTCCTAGGCATTTCTTAAGGTTTTGTGTGTCTGGATCACATTATCATTTCTCTTCTTTATCCTTTTGGCTATCTACTGCTTCAAGAGTGTTCACAAAGTATCTGGCTTATGTCATAATTCATTGCAGGGTATCCACATTTTTACATATTTAGACAACTAGCTTATCTTTGCAGAGTCTTTTTCAAAGTATCAACAATATTTCATGCAAAAGTTCTCCTACACAGGCTGGGTTTCCAAGAGACCTTTCAAAAGTATTTTTTGACCATCACACAGAACTGTGTTTCTGGGGTACCTGCTAGTCACCTCAGTTCAAAGAGCTTTTCTTTCACAGGAAAAATATTTTTTTCCACTCCGATATCTGTCATAGCAAGGGATAACTTCATGATTTTAGGTCTCATAGCATCCATGATTCTTATGATACCATTTGCAAAGCTCCACATGAGATTGTTACATTGGTATCTAAAGTCCCTTTGGCCCCAGCATCAGCAGTCATTGTCTTTTCAAATTCAATTTCTGGAATTTGTCAAACGAGAAGTCAGTTGGTGGAGACATCAAATATCCCTGAATTCTGGTCTCTCCTTCTTCTTTCCTGATGCAAAACAGTCAGTTACTGCAGATGCCTTGGACTTTGCTTGGAGGGTAGTGTCAAGAGGAATAAAAATGGAAGATATCGAGGACAAGAAAGACAAACAAAAGCACATAAACATAAAACGATACTAGTTCTTATAAAGGCTGCCAACTCTCTAAATCATCTGGGGTCCCTAGGACCTCTAAAATAGTTACAGACAATACCACAGTGATGTGGTACATAAACAAGCAAGGGAGAACCTGATCTTACCCCCTTTGCAAACAGACCATGTTAGCATGGAATATAGCTTTACGGCGCAGTCTTATTGTATAGGCATCTTACATTCTTTCAGAGCAATACTGTATGGCAGATAAATTGAGTTGCACTGAGGCAGACCTTCACAAATGGAAACTGGATCAGGGATCTTCCACGATTTATCCATTTGTGGGTAATTTCTCAGGTAGACCCTTTTGTTTCCTTTCTAAACAATTAACTGGCAAAATTCTGCTTCAGAACTCTATGCAATAAGGCCTGGGAGATAGATGCCTTTCCTTTTCTTTGGACAGCAGTGTTCCTGTATGTTTTTCCATAATTTTCATGGATATCCAAGGTACTTCTGAAGATTCAGGTGGAATCCCCAAAGCTCATTGTGATGACTCCCTTCTGTCCCAGGCAACAATGGTTCTGTCTTCATTTGGAATTGGCCAGAGGCAATTATGACAAGCTTCCTCATAGACAAAATTTATTCACACAAGACCAGGCATGTTTGATGCACCCAGCCCCAAATGACTACAGTTGACTGCCTGGATGATAGGGTCTTAATACCTTTTAGGCACCTGTTTTCTGAGGATGTGTAGCAAGTACTTAGGGTGGCTAGAAAGCCTGCTGTAGCAGCCATTCAGGGAGAGTGTTTCTCTGATTTTACAGTATTTATATGTTACTATCCTGTGGCCTTTCTTACTCCTCTCTCAAGGCTCACTTGCTGGCCATTTCAACATGGATTCCCCTCTATCAGTGCATTCTTATGTGAAAATGTTTTTGAAATGTGTAATACTTAAGAAGCCTTTAAGAAAAGTGGGAGCTTTTCCTTTGGATTTTCATTTTGTGTTAGAGAAGCACACACGTTGAACTAGCTCATCAGACCGACTTGAGGTTCTTAACATGGGAAATTTTTTTTCTGATTGCTCTGAATTCTGCAAGAAGAGTATCTGATTTGCAAGATCTTATGGCAGGTCAGCTTTATCTCATCTTTCACAGGACAAGGTTTCTTTATGAAGTAATCCTTCTTTTATGCCTAAAGTAGTATCCAAGTTTATTTCAACCCAAACTATCCATCTTTCTGTTTTCTTTCCAGACCTTAATAACAGGGAAGGGGAATACTTCACACTTTGTATGTCCACAGACAACTCTAATAGCATTTTGACAAAACAAAATTTTTCAGAATTTCTGACCAGTTATTCATTTCTTATGAATGTAAGACGGGACAACCTATGTCAAAGCAGACTATTTTCAAATGTTTGTCTCAGGCTGTTACCTGTTGTTATTCCCAACACAACAAAAAAACTATTCCAGGCAGTATCAAGGCTTACTCTACAGGGCCTTGGCTTCATCTATGGCTTTTTGGAAAGGAGTGGACTGTAGAAGTATTCTAGCACTTCGTTTTCTTTGCATACTTTTACAAACACCATAAATTAAATTCCTTTTCCAGGTTTAGGACATGTTTTGCTAAGACCATTCTCCAGGGATTCCTGGACCCTTCCCCTTGTACCTCCCAGTTGTTTTAAGCTATGGTAATCTACCCATATAGCTTAGATTATAGCAGCAGTGATCAATATGAAGAACATAATACATTTGTTCAAGTAAATTTATCATTACAGTAGATGTTTGAATGATCACTACTGCAGTAGCCGCTCCCTCCATCCCTCTTGTTTTTTTGCTGTGTTCTTTTTTTTTTTTTTTTTTATGCCAGGGTGTGGATATGTATTTGTTTTTCCTAACAAAGTCCTCTCCAGGCTTAGCTGCACTCTTTCAGTTGGCCGCAAAGCTCTGAAGGGCTTGTCGGCCAAACCTGTCTTTTAAGTCAGCTCAACTGGAGCTGACTAGCAGTTTGGTGCCATGAATGGTGCCTTGAAGCTTTGGAAATGTGCCTCTTATATCTCATGCAGGATGTAGCCTTTATAGCTTAGGTTACTGCAGCAGTGATCATTTGAACAGTTACTGTTATGGTAAATTTACTTACATACCAGTACTTCCCTTTTCAAACTATTTTTCCAGGTTCACCTTGAATTGGCTACGCTTAAAATAGCCCAGAAGGGCAGTTAACCTAGTACTAATATATGAACCCATGAATTAAGAATTAGGCACCTAGCATACATCAGGTTTAGTCTGTATAAAAAGTATACGTGAGAGTTCAATAAATTCTGTGTAGGCTTCATGTGAAGCTTAAATGGAGTTTGCATGTTATAATGATGAGCATATTCATGCTGCTCATCATGCTTAGGCAAATAAAAGCTAGGTTTTGTGTCTAGCAACAGTACTGCTTCTATGAAACCATGCAGGGCAGCATGACCACAGAAACAAGAAGCAGTCAAGTTTCCCTACAAGCAGACCTGCTCATAGAGATTGTGCAGACAGCCACAGTGGCTACCAGGGATGAAAATACTGCAGTAACAGCACAGAAGGGAAAAGTGTACTGAGTGCAATGTACACTACAACAATTATTTGCCAAATTATATAATAGGGGGTAAACGGCAAGGGCAAATATAAGGATATGTACACTGGGCAGGGAAAGTGTGCGCTGATGATAATGGGCACAGACATAAATGACAGGAATGAATAAAGAGGAAGAGGGCATGGTAAATATGGCAGTGTCACCAAGACAGGCTATGTCAATGTATGTACAATTCCAAGACAAGTCAGTAGCATAAAATTAAGCACATATGTAGGTAGCACAGTATGTACTGCTGTTTACACCTCCTGTGCAAGTATACTATATCATCACACATGATGGTATATATCTAACAGTCACAAAAGTTACATGTCAATGGAGATGAATGGCTGTGATATAAACATCGCTGACATGCTCACTGGAGAGGATGTTTAGCAAGGACAGTAGATACAATAGTGGGTATGTGCATACTCTGAAGATCTGCAAAATGACTTGCTTGAATATGACTGACATGTCACCATAGCTGTCAACCAATCAGGGACACACAGCAACACATTTCTGGACAAATGTAGGAAGAAACAGGCACAATCATGGACACTTTTAAAATTTTACAGTCATTAATCTGTGGCATGGACAGAATATGAGAGAGTAACTTATTATACATGTTCTATAAGAACAGATGTGTATAACGTAATGATTGTCAATATTCTGTAAGGGGAATTCACCACCCCTTCCCCAAAAATGACCACTTTTTGGGGGGGTTAAGAGGGACAGTGTCAAAAAGTGGAGATAAAATCAGGGCCATTCCTGGCCAGTTGAGAGGATTTCTTGACACATAAGGCACAATTCCCACCTCCAAGAATCAAACCCATGTCATCAGTGTTGTCATTGAGCTGTGTATTTACTGAGTGCAACACAGAAAGAATTAACACACAAGCTTCTAGTAGAACACCTTGAAGGGAAGACTGCACTGTCAAATCCTAAGGGGTATGCATCCCAAAGAATAGTTCTGTATGGCCTACCAGATATGTGGGAGCTCAGTGTGCTTAATGTGCTACACTTGACTAAAGCATTCCTTGCTGATGTAGGTAACAACACATATACAAATAACATGCTATTATGAGTGGATTCCCTATACACAGCTGGGTATTTCATGTATCTGCCATATGTAATAGCAATAGATATTGTCTGAAGCATCTGCAATTGATGTGTGAATTAAGACGTGATCTGTTAAAATGAATGGTGCAGCAGTGTGGGAGACTGATGGCAATGCATCATCTATGCCCATGTACACAAAGCACAGCATTCAAGTGTCAATGATCGAGTAAGCTGTCACTGTGATATTGTACACATGCCAAACAGTGCGAGTACCCTCTATAAGTACATGTCAAACCACATGTGCCACATGTCACGATGACTGTCCTCCTGACATTACCAATGGAAATGTTATACTGACATACATCCATATGTGTTCATGCAAACTATGAAGTGGTTATACTGATGTAAAGTAGTTGTATGTCCATAATGTAGTACAGTCACACTACAGCTCTACCTATGCTACAAATTTATTTCAGACTGTGCATCACCTCCAAATAAAACCTTGAGTATGAATCAGATGCGACACAGTAGAAATGTTAGCATAGTTGTACAACCTATTTCATGTCATTACTTCAGCTGTACATCATATGCCTATATTCTTATCTGTGGAAATATGTGGGTGAGGGCCCTGACACCACATATGAACACATTACAAATGAGGTGGATACAGTTCATGCAGAGCAGTTAACAATACAAATGTTAATGGTCACACAGTGCTGCTGGGGAACACATGTATATACAATGAATTCCCCAAGGTTACAAGTGAATCTGAACGTGTGATATGTTTTGTACATAGAAGCAGCACAACATGTGGATGAACCCAGGCGTAGGTGCCCGTGTAATCAGTATGACTTAATATTGCTGTATGTCAGATAAGATTTCCAGATGCTATATATACATATGCACACCTGTGCCATACTGCAGCTGTCACTGTGATGGTTTAATGAGAACTGTGTAGAATGTTGATATGCTCTACTACAAGAGCACGTAACTTAGAAAGCAACAATATACATAGCATCATCCCATGTCAGCAGTCCTCAGGAGGAATGTCACTATGGCTGTTTTGGAAGTAACATGTAACCAAATGGCAGCTGCAGCCATTAGTACAGTATTTCAAATCACAGCTTGGAATACACTGTTGTAGGGCTACAGCGCATCCACTCCACAACATAGCACATGAGAATGACAACAACATTGGCATGTGCAATGTTCAGATGGTCATAGGACATTACTAGGCTAACGGCTAACAGCACATAAAATCCTAGCCATTATTATACCATTTAAACCCAAATAGTTATGTCTAGCTGATGGAAGATAGTAGGAGTATGTGTGTATGTGTTTGATTTTATTACAGCCTGCCTCTTTCCATTTGTGACATGTGCACCACCACATGACAGAATTAGCAATCACGCATCCAATGGTCTAGAGATGGCTTGCAGAGGGTAATGGAAGGGCTCTGCTTCATGATATATGTATGCATCTTTGAGATGATGACATCCCCTCAGTGTTCCACAGAAAGGATGTCATGTTGACAGAAGGAAACAGGATGTTAGATTCATGGGTAAAAGGTTCTGCTGAGTGAGAATCAAATGAAAAGATATTCAAAACATCATACAATGACTGTAATATACCACCAACCACACAAACACAACAGTTGACTGAGGTCTGAGTACAGCATCACACCTGCGTAAGTACGCAAGATGGATTTCATACAACGTAAGACTAGCACAACCACAGATGTCTGAGTTTAACACTGAGAGAGTACACTTTATAGGGGAAGACATTAGCACTGGATGCTGAGAATAAGATGTTGGAAGGAGTGTGTGACATAACTGTGGGCTCACATCACAGTATGAATTTATCTCCAGGTTGATAATTGGATAAATATACACACTCACACTCAAGCTGACTGCTGTGAGATTGGAACCTCTAACTCTCTAATTACACAAGCTAGAGAATACAGTACTTAATGCTTGTGCCAACCCAGATGGCTGACTTTATTACTGTCATAGTGTACTTCATAGGAGATGACATCAGCAGAGTATGCTGAGAAAAAGATACTGAGAAGAGTGTGCAGCATAGCTATGGACTTGCATCCCAGTGTAAAATTGTCTCCTGACTGATAGTTGAATGAACACACACACACTCAGGTTGACTGCTGAGAGACTAGAACCCCTCTCTCTCTAGTTATACAAGCTGCATAACACAGTACTTATTGCTAACACCACCACAGAAATCCGTTTTAATATCGTCAGAGTGCACTTTATAGAAGATGACAGCAGGATATGGATGCTTATACTTCTGATGAGACACACCTCACTTCAACATAGACACAAACAAGTTGACTGCTGTAAGATTAGAACCCCTCCCTATTTAATTACACAAGCTAGAGACTACAGTATATCTGATGTTGTCAATTTCCATTCTGTCCTCAACTGATGGGTTTGGATCTGATCCTCGGATCTGACTCGGCTGTTACTAACGCTTGTGGCAACAAAAAAACTCTTGAGCTTCTCCCTTACCCATAATGCACCAACTCTGTTACCTCAGATCTCGTTTGCTGCTTTTCATGAAAGAAGTGGTTGTCCATGGCACTCAGGTGTTTTTACAGTTAAGTGAAATAATTCTCTTTTAAACTTTCTAAATATTAATATTTTCTAATTTTCCTTACTTTTTATATAGCTACTATCCCTTACCTTCTCTAGCATACAGTGCGTACTTCTTTAAAATACTATTGTTAGTGCTTTCCTTTCTACACTTGGTGTACCTGTTATTACCATTGCTGATAGTTTTTCTTCTTTCTTGCTGTCCCAATATAAAAAAAAATCTGTTCTATCCTAATTTTGCTTTTTTATAGTGGTAGTTATGGGAGAGAAAGGTCCCACTGGATTTAAAAAGTGCTTTAAGTGTGGCCACAAACTTTCTATGTCTGATGCCCCACCATGTGTGTTTACTTTCTTGGGCTTTTACATCTTCAAGAAGATTGTTCCATCTGCCATAGGTTCAACAAAAGGGCACTTGTAGAAAGAAAAAAAATAAGCTTATTTTGAGAGGCTTACTACCATATACCTTTGGAGAGGCTATATCTGGAGATCAGGTAGAAGTAAAGAGTTGAAAACTTCATCTCCAAAAACCATCTACATCATCCACCCTGGTTTTGGAGGTGTCCAAGAAAAGATCTAAGCTGGATCCGACCTCACCCTCGAATTCAAAAAAGAAGAAATTGATGGACCTGACTACCTTGGATCCAACAAAGAAGATATCAGATCCGACTAGCTCGAGCCCTGTTTCTCTTCCTAAGACTAGATACTTGCCATGTGTCAATCCAGTGCCTTCGAGGGTGCCCTCACCTTTTTTGGAGTGCCACCAATCTAGATTCCTCTCTATACTTTCAACTCATTCTTCCAGAAGTTTGAGGGAGGAAGATGTGGAGAGAGTGGTGCAGAAAATCCTCCCGGCGCAGAGTCAGAGTGGTGTCTTATCATCTGCTAACCCCCTTGGGTCAGGAGGTCCTTCCTTCAACTACACCCCCACTTCAAGTTCCTCCTCTGATTCTTTCAGCTGTTTCAGACTCCCTGGATCTGAGCCTTCTGGCTTCTTTTGGCATGTATCCGAAGATAGCAGTATTGTCAAATCTGAAGTTTACTCTGAGTGTTCATTTCTGTCGGATCCAGAGGGCTCTCAGAGCCGTAGTTTCCCTGTCAGATCCGGGGTGTTAGAGTCGACTCTGAAGTTGTCGGAGCTGTGTCTGCTCCTCATAGCCTTGGCACTCTATAGCTCGGCTCCGGCTTCCAACTTGGAGAGATCGCTTTCGGCATGGGAGAGGATGATAGTCCAAAAGCTTGTCTTTTCAGAGCCAAGGTCTTCTCTTTCTCTGGAGCAGTCGGCCTTTGAAGCTGTGAAGAGGCTGTTTTCTGCCATTGCAGAATGGACGGAGCCAACTCCCTCGGATCTTCAACTTTCTATCTTGATGTCTCATTGCTTGGAGTCTCATCACTCTTTACCACAGGGACAGCCAGTCCAAGAACCTCCAGGCTTTCCAGTAGGGTGTTACAGTTTTTTCCAATACATCCCCAGAGCATCCCACTGAGGAGGTCCCTAGGAAGAAGGAGTGCAAGAGGAAAAACTTGAGAACTCTTCTGAAGAGTCTGTCATGGGTGATATGGACTTCGATGAAGGTGAAGGGTCCCTATGGTCACCTCCTGAAGAGCTCTCATTTGGAGACATCTTTGAGATCTGAAAACAGAAAGATGGTTGATGCGCAGCAAACCTTCATCTGAGGAGTTGGCATTCCTGGAGGCTTTTGGTACTGGCCTGTTTACCTCATGGGTTACTCCACCTGCCGACAAGCTTATTGAATTAATCTCTTGGTCGGTGTTAGAAGGAGCCCAACACAGTTGAACCCATACCCAGAAGACTGGACAAGATTATGGCACTACCTGCAGATTAGGAGTTTTGGGGTAAAGGGGTGCCTGTTGATGACATGGTTATGGAGGCAGCCACCAAAAAGGAACTTGCCAAAGAGAGTTCCACTGTTTGTCCCCCTAACATGGAGTCTAAGGTGATGGACACATTTGGGAAGTGTGTCTATGCTTCAGGGACCTTTGCCTTAAGGTCACTGAATTATTTGGCACATTTTACAAGGTTACAGAGGGATTTGATAAAGGAACTGTCAAATACCCTCTCAGGATACGTTTCTGTAGTGGTCCAATCATCTGTGATTTCTCAGTTGACTACCTTGCATTCTATTTCAAATTCATCCATGCGGCTCACTTTGAATGTAGCTGAAGGAACCTCAAGGGCAGCAGGTTCACGCATTTCCATCAGGAGACACCTCTTCATTTGTCAATTCTACTTTTGATGGCAAATCTTTGTTTGGCCCCAAAGTGAAGGACACATTATCCGGTTGTGAGAAGGAGGGAAAGACCCTGTCTGCATTAGGCATACTTTTTCTGGACCCTCAGAGATTTTCAAGGAAACAATGAGGTGCTCGAAAGATGTGGTTTAGAAAATCCCAGGGTCCTTTCCGGGACAGACGTAGAAGAACTTCCCCCAGGGGCAGAGAGGGGAACTCCAAAGGTCGACAATGCCACTGAGGCAGAGAAGGTCTGCAAAACAATGGGTCCAGAGATTCTTTCTTGGACAGACCCTACCAACGCTCCTGGAAGGAGGCCTGATTGTCCTCTCAAGGCAATTGGGAGTAATTTATCCCTGCACCAGAGAGCCTGGCTAGACATAAAAGATACTTGGGTGCAGAGGATTTTATCCATAAGCTATATAATACCTTTTCCCTTCCACCCTCAAATATCAAAGAAAATCACTGATGTTCCACCCAATCAGAGGGAAGAAGCAGTAATTCAAATACAAAAGCTACTAGGAAAAAAAAAGAGTCATCCAAGAAGTCCTGCCAGACCAGATAGAATCCAGAACTTACTCGAGGTTTTTTTAAGCGCCAAAGAAAACAGGGTACTAGAGACCAGTTTTGGATCTCAGCAACTTGAACAAGTCAGTTTGACACACCATGTTTTGGATGGTCGTGGTTCAGTCCATTCACCCTTTTCTGATGAAGGATGACTGGATGTGCTTGATAGACCTTGTGGGTGTGTACTATCACATAAAGATTAACAGACAATCCAAAAGGTACTTAAGTTTCTGTCTGGGAGCCAGTCGTTACCCATTCAGAGTTCTGCCCCTTGGTCTCACCACAGCCCCTGGGGTGTTCACCAACTGTATGGTAGTAGTAGGGTCACTTGAGACTGCAGGGATTCTGGGTGGTTCCATACCTAAATGGCTGGTTCATTACTGCCCCAACTAGGCATCAATTGATATGGGCAAGAAATCAGGTTCTCCAGACTTGTCCTCATCTGGGGATAACCACAAACTACGACAAGTCTCAATTGGAACCATCTCAAAATTTGGAATTCATAGGAGCAGTTTTCAACACAAACTCAGTGATTGCTTCACTGCCCCCTTCCCCTTAAGGGTTCAAACTATAAGATCACAGGTCAGGAAAATAATCTGCAGTAACAAGATTTCAGCCCACTTGGTTCTTCAAACTCTAAGATCAATGTCAGTGGCGATAACACTAGTACCTTTAGCCAGATTTTACATGAGGATTCTCCAATGGATATTAGCAACACAGTGGGCGATGCTTTACCAACCCACGTCAACTCTGATTCAAATTACCCAGACATGCAAGAGAGATATCAGGTGGTGGATTCAGTCCGATCACATTCTACAAGGCTGTCTGTTCGTTCCTGCTCAGCCCAAGGCCATAGTGACCACAGACACTTCCCAGTTGGGGTGGGGGCCATTTTCTGAGGAACACAGTTCGTGACACTTGGTCCACTGAAGAATCCAACTTGCATATCAATGTCCTAGAGATGAGAGCAGTGCTTTTAGCATTGCAAGTCCTCCAAAATGCCCTCCCTTTGGGGATGATTGCAATATAAAAGGACAATATTCAATAGTTTGATACATCAACAAACAAGGAGGGACCAGATCCTATCCCTTATGTCGAGAAGCACTCAGAGGGTGACAATGGGTGATCTCATCCAACTGCTTTCTCATAGCAATGCACATTCCGGGGAACTTTATTGTAATAGCAAACAAACTGAGCAGGTGTAGTCTTCTACCATATAAGTGTTCTCACAACAAAAACATGACAGAAATGATTTTTCATCTATGGGGCCAGCCTTGCTGTGAATTTTTTGCTTCTTCCCTAAACAACAAATGTAGCAGCTACTTTGCACTAATCCCCACAGGGGGAATCACCTAGGGATGTTATACTTCACAGTTCGACCCCCGGTCTGTTTTATGCCTACCCACCAATCCCATTAATTCCAAAATTTCTACAGTAAGCTGTCAGGTTGAAAAGCAAAGTCATCCTCATTGCACCATACTGGTCTCAACAGATTTGGTTTCCTTTTCTTTGGCCTCACTTACTTCAGCAACCTTGGATCCTGGAATTGACTGCAGAACTCCTGTCTCACCCAATGGACAGAACACATCATGACATCTCAAATCTCTGGCTGACAGCCTGGTTCCTCCATTGCCGTTAATAGCCAGATAGCTGATGCTCTCTTCCCCTGTCCAACATATTCTTTTATCTTCCCATAAACCTTCAGCAAGAAAACTTTATACAAGTAAATAGAAAAGATTTGTTTGCTGGGCACAAAAAAATCATGCTGAGCCATTTTCAGCTCCAATACATAACATACTAGAGTTTTTAGCCTTACTTTTTAAAGAAGGGGCTAGTTTCTCAACCATTAAAGTTCAATTAGGAGCAGTATCAAATTTTCACATTGGATTTGAAGGTTCTTCAGTTGCCTTTCACAAATTGTGCAGAGCTTTCTTGAGAGGCACTCTACTTTTGAGACCTCCTTTTAAGGACCCTACTCCCCCATGGGATCTCAGTTTGGTACTGCAAGCTGTAATACATTCCCCCTTTGAACCAGCAGCTAAATATGACCTTAAGTATCTTACTTGGAAAACTATTTTTCTAGTAGCCATTATCTCTGCTAGATGAATTTCACAGATTCAAGCCTTGTCTGCAAAATGTCCATAATTGATCTTTTACAAGGATGGAGTGACACTTCAGACTAATGTCTCCTTCCTTCCAGTGGTGGTGTCAGAATTTAATATTAATCAATCTATTAATTTGCCAGTATTCATCTGTAATTTAAACAAAGGTGAATGCATGTTACATTTATTGGATAATCAGAGACCGTTGCATTTTTACCTGCATAGAACAAAAGGCATCAGAAAAACAGACCAATTGTTTCCTTTGCAGAACTGAAATTGGGCAAACCAGTCACAAAGGTATCTTTAGCCAGACAGCTAACTGAGTCTATTTCATTTGTCTATAACAAATTGGGTATCACATTATCACAACCAATATGATCTCATTCAACTAGGTCCATGGTAACTTCTTCAGTTTTTCTTTTCAGAGTATCCATGGAGGACATACGTATGTGCAGCAGCAACTTAGGCTATTCCCCATATTTTTATTACTCATTACAAATTGGATCTGGTCTCCAAGTGTAGACTACTATTTGGTTCAAGTGTGCTCAGGAATATCCTTCCTTGGAGTCCACCTGCAATTATAGGCAGGTAGGAACTCCATCCCATCAGTTGAGGATAGAATGAAAATTAAGAACATCAGATGAGGATGTTGTGTACTTAGCATAATGTTACATCTGTGTTGTCCATTTTAATTCTTTAACTTCCCTCCCACCAACTCCCATCCTTTCTATTTAAAAACTTCTAGAAGAATGAGCTCTTAGAGGGACATCATCCTTATATTGAGCTCCAGATATACTTTTTTCTGTTTTGCGTACATGCAGTTTTATAGCTCCTGTATTTATGCACATTAGATATTTCCTTTCTGGTAAAAAGTCAGAAAACAAGATCTGAGGTAACTTATGGTTGGTGCATTTTTGGTAAGGGAGAAGATCGAAAGTTTTTTGGTTGCCACGAGCATTAGTAACAGCTAAGTCAGATCCGAGGATCGGATCCGAACCCATCAGTTGAGGAAGAATGAAAATGGACAACACCGATGGAATGTTATGGTAAGTACATAACTTCTTTTTAATGTGTGCGTACCACCATAGAAGTCTGATTTTAATACTGTCACAGTGCACGTTATAGAGGATGATATCATCACAGAAGCTTGATTTTAGCAGTCACAGGGCACTTTATATAAGATGACATCATCAGTGTATGCTGTGAAGATGATGTTAGAAAGGCTGTATGAAATTGCTGTGTAGTCATGTAGTAGAATATAAGTATCTTCTGATTGCTGCTTGAGTGAGGAAAGCAGGACCAGGACTCGTGCTCTTCTGACTACACACATGCACACAAGTTAACTCCTGATTACAACCCATACCTCTAATTATACAAGCTAGAGAACACATTACTTGACAGTCACACCACTGCAGAAATCTGATTTTAATACTTCTATAGTGCACTTTATAGAGGATGACATCATCATAGTGTTGCAGGTAATATATGCTTTTATGAGACTTGTTTCAAAGCCAGAACTTGTGATATGATTTTATGTATGCAATTTGCAAAAAAACATATAAATACATCCTGGCAACCTAGGTGAAAAAAGCTGTCATGAATGCATATTGCAGAAGAGAGATAGACATGTACCTGTTTCTCATGATTTTGTGTAGATGCCAACACATACCAACACACACTTTGGAAAGACCAGTAGTGCAATCATGGAGTTATGTACCTTCATATTCAGATGAAGGCATGACGACATTTATGCAAGTTACTGATGATATCAGTGGGGGTATGATCATGGATGACCATTGTCCAGTATCACTATAAACCTATACCAAATGTAACAATACAGTTGTGCTCTGTAATTCTGGAAAAGCTACATTTTAACTTGATAAAATGAAATATTTTACTTGTTCTGCCTTCCTGTGTGCAAACACAGTAAGCGGCGGTCAGAACTCTGAACAGTAATGAGTGTAAAAAATACATCTACTGCTTAGCTTTCCTTATGGCAATAGGTGTAAGTCTGTGGCCACAATACAAGTGAGTCAGGGTTCTAATCTAGCACACTCCCAATTTTATTAATGCTGTTCCATTTAAATTTATATAAAAATTAAAAATATAAAGATAATTATACATAACAATAAATATGTATAGCAGTTGTTGATATATGAATTACATGTGTGACTGGGGGTTATCCCGACAATTATGTTTCTGTAATTAACTTTTTTCTGCCATGAGATAGACTTCATACTTTACTAGTAATCATCTACTCAATTCACATAATGCAAGTATAGCTGAAAAACAAAATATATTATGTCGTCTGACCCAGAACTCAGAAATCTAACTTCAAAGTAATACAAATGTGCATTTCCAGTATATTGTCACATATTACTCCTGCATCACATATGAGAATGCATAAACTAGGAGCTTGTCAGGTCAGAAACATACAAGGTTAACTGAAGTGTAGCACCACTCACTCTTTAATGTGTCTATATAATTAATGAGCATGTCTGTCAAGCACTTTTTCTGTAGCAATGAAGAAAGAACACCTGTGTGGAAGAGTATGTATTCTCTATTTTACATAGGTTTGAATCCCACATAGTACAAATTACTTTGTCTTAAAAGTCATTTAACAGGTATAGCAGCAGACAAGCCATAAATTAATGCCAACTGTCTTAGTACCTTTCCTATTTCATAGACTGTTTTCCTATCTCTTTGGTAGTGTTGCTGTCTGCACACCATTGCACAAATGCAGTTGGCATAGTTGTGCTAGTTTGCACACTGGCCATAAAACACAATATCATAAACTGGCAGGAAAACACTTTAACTGTTCATGGATGACCAGTGCAGACATGGCAGGAGCTGGGAAGGATGGTGCCCAATTCAGGTATCAAAGATGGGGTGTAGAAGAGTCAAGAATATTCATTGCATTCCTCATTTAGCACCAGAGTTGTAGGCTGCTGCAGGGAGGGCTATACTGGGTCTCAGTATAAATCTGAGGCTTGAAAAGTCTAGCCAAGGCTGTCTCCAATGCGAACGGCATTCCATGCTCTGGGGGAGCAATGCAGACATCATTACAGTGACCTGAGACAGCACATGAAGGAACAACTCAACCAGTGCTTGGATGAGTTTAGAACTGCTGACATCCCACAGTTGTTGAAGTATACAGATAAAGATACTATAACTGATATAGAAAGTTGTAGATAGCTAAGACTGGTATGCATAATGTTTTTCTCTTTTCTCTCCTTATTTATTTTTCAGCTGCTCAGAAGATTTCAGAGAACAAGGAGGCCTGTGATGAATGTTTAGAAAGACTCAGAGAAGTAAGGGGTAAGTATGCAGCACAAATTAACAATATTTTATTAAAATTATTGCTCTTCCATACATTACTAGCATATTAAGCATTCACATCTTAATTGTAAAAGCACACATGCATGTTTTATTCTGTAGCTCAAGGTAATTGTAGGAGTCAAGTGTAATGGTGTATTCAGATATGGGTTCAATCCCACAATTAACAAATACATAACTAATGAAAACATATTTAATATTAATTTAAAGAAAAATGGCATAGATGCCATGTTGTTAAATTAATCTTTATTATTTTTAAAAGCATACATATAATGCATGTATATTGCAGGGATTATTTGTAACACTTCTTAGTCATATTTTGGATTTTTAAAAAGTATATTTAACTAAAAAGTAAAAACATATTTTTATTGTACTAAGTTATTGTATGTGGCATATAATGTTAGCAATTATCTTTTTTCTTTTCTTTTACCCTACCCCTTATCTCTCCTTTTTATTTGTATATGTGTGATCAGCCTGTTCGGATGTCATAATTTTCTGACAACCAACAAAATGATTTCCAGCACAGGGAGGCAGGCCATCTACTGTGGCTCAGCCTGCCACCCCTCCAACTGCTGCGGCACCAATACCCACCATATCTGGGACACAACTACCAGTACTGGTCCTGCAGCCCCTACACTACCTGGGCCTTCAGCATCAGGTAGCATTGACCCAGCAGCTGGTGCAGTGGTACCCTTGGAGTATTGGTGGAGGTGGGGATTTTGTCACCTGCCAGGAGCTGCCAGGCATGGTGCATGATGTTTTAGAAAGTAGCAGTGGTGCATGCCTCAGCCATCTGGGGAAGTTGCTTGTGGGAATACAGGGAAAACACAAATATCAAGCAAACCAACAGGAAGCCAAGGAAGGGAACAGTGATGACATTTCTGAGGGTGAGGACTAGATTCTCACTGTCCCCATGCTTGAAGGGCAAGTGCCTCCAATGTCCCCTCCCTATCCCCAATCATGGTATCCCCCAGTCTTTTGTGTCCCTCACCATCCCTGCATCTATCTTGTTTATCCTGTTTGTCTGCACCTGCTTCCTCACTTGACCCTGACATTCCTGCATCCCTTCCCCAACATTCCTCTCTATTTGAAGTAAAATCACAAAACTGGACACATTTCACACATACGTCTTCTTGACACACTTGATTTGGTCCAGTTGGCTGTACAACATGATTCCATTGTTGTTGCCCATCTTTGTTGTGGTGACAGTCCAGATTCATCCAATTTTTTGTCCATGTTCTTATTACATTGTTCAAAAAGTAGACAGCTGTGGTTCTTTCCTAATTCGCTCCTGCACATTCCTATATTGCTTCCCCTTTGTTCTTTCCTCTGCTTACCCCCCCATTTCACCACCTTCATAGCTACCCAATTTTCACACATTTAATCTTGTCACAAAATAGAATCACACACCACACACATGGCAGAAATGCCCCCTAATAAATGTATTCACTTTTTGTCCTCTGTGTTTTTGTGGCACTTGGCATCGCACACCAATGCTGAACGATGGTGAATGGCTCTTCATGTCCCATGGCATTGGCTGCACTAGTCTGGTTACCTCCATGCAATGCTACTTAAACTCACTGCACCAAAAGAACACAGAGTTAAAGCAGAGTAAAGGCAGTACTTTAAACATTTACTGTAAGTTAAATAAATAACAGTAAAAAAGTTCCAACTTCAACCAGATACCTCAGAAAAGAAATAAAATCCGTCAAAACAGCAAAAACAGCAAAATCCAGGCTTCAAATGTTTATTGTTCATAAATACAAGACATTGTATTTATGAAGAATAAACCTTTGAAGCCTGGAGCCTTACCTCAGTGTTTTTGCTATTTACTGTAAGTTATTTAGACTGCTGAATGTATAAAAATGCAAATCCATATGCATACTATTGACATAAATCACTTGACTGATATTTATTTTTATATAGTACTTCACTGTAGTCATTGCTTCTCACATTTGCAGGAATTATTACATTTACTTATGTAATGCCATTCTGATACCATGTATATAAAAATTATATTGAGCTTGATTCAAACCCTGTATCACTGTGCACTGAACATGAGCTCACTGCTGTCACACCTGCTGCCACAGGGAAAGCTAGGCAGCAGGTGTATTTTTTACACTCGTTACTGTCCAAAGTTCTGATGGCCACTCCTCACCACTTAGCATGTTTGTGCAAAGGAATTAAAATCAACATAAATATTAATATATTCTCATTTAAGCAGAGACCCACTTTTGCTCGTTGATCAACTCTGCGCAAATGGGGAAGGCAATAACAGCAGTTCTTAATGTCATAAAAGTTATGACAGAACATTTCCAATTTAAACTGCAGTATGAACACCATATTGTCTGTTAGCTATTTCTCCCATAGCATATAATATGTATAACTACTTCTCAAGTTCAAGTTTATATTCATTAAATGTGAATTTCACATGAGCAAACACTTTGCCATCATTTGCACAAACCAGTTGCTCGGTAGCACTCTATATAAGGAGGTGTATGACATGTATTGCCTAGTTATTCTTCTTCCCATCAGAAGCCATGTAAATATACACAACCAAAGGGAATGGACATGTTAGTCACTGAACACATATTTACTCAGATTCATGTGTGCCCTGCACCCATACACTTAAAAATAGATGCATCAGTAATAGGTCAAATGTCAACTACACTACAAAAATAAATAGCACAATTGCATTGATACATTATTTATAGCTTTATACTGACAATAGACATTGAGATTGCCTTATACATGTCTTATTGTGGACATCAATTCATCACAATATGAACACACATCAATACTTGCATCCATGCTGATCACAAAATATGAATGTGTGTGTTCATCTGTGTGTGTGTGAGAGAGAGCCTGAAAGTGTGTAATGTACATAACATAATGAGAAACAGGTAAATGTATGTCTCAGATCTGATGTTGCCCATTTTCATGCCTTCCTTAACTAATGGGGATCGGATCCAATCCTCAGAGCGGACTCATCCATTTTACTAGCTCGTGGCCACCAAGAAACTCTCAAGGTCCTTCCCTACCCATAATGCACCACCCTTAACATGCCTTAGATCTCATTTACCGCTTTAGCATTTAGACATAATCACCTTCGTCTCTCAAGTCTTTAGTGGGAGATAAGTTATTTTCATATCGCCATCTTAAATTCTTCTATAAATGACTAAAGGCATTCTACCAGTATTTTTCGTATATTTTGGCTGTAAAATTTTTTCACTATCATGGTAGACTTTTCACCTTCCCTTTGCCTTCTTAACACTCTGTTTAAATTCTGTAATTACCATTGTTGGTATTTTTTGCTTTTTTTCCTATAAATTCTTTCTTGTAGTTCTTAAATACCATTGCTGGTATTTTTCTTTTCATATTCCTTTTCTGTCTACCAAAAACAGTTTACTTTAACTCATTTCTTTTAACTACAGGGATGTCTGAGAAGGGTTCAGCAGGTTTTAAAAAATGTGATGTGTGGGCACAAGTTGCATTTGTTGGATGCCCACTCTCTTTGTGCCTGTTGTTTGGGACCAGAACACCTGCAGCAGGACTGTAGTATTTGTCATGGGTCCAAGCTTTTGCTGACAGGAAAAATAAGCTGATTTTGAAGGAATGACTGCCATATCCCTTTTCTGAAGCCATTGCTGGGGTTTTGTCCTCTAAGCTTAAATCTAAAGACCCATCAAAAAGGTCTAGGTCCTCAGATTCTCCAGTCTCTACTACTTCTGAACCAAGGAGAAAGAAAGAAAGACTGGATCCAATGCTGCATCCAATCCAACCATCATTGGATCCAACCATGTATATTTAGGATCCTACATCCTCTGATCCAACCAAACACATTTCAGATCCTACATCTTCAGATCTGAAGCCTTTACCAAGAACTACATATTCACCAAGTGTGGATACGGTTCCTTCCAGGGTGCCCTCTCTCTTTTTAGAGAGGCACTAAAAATTGCCTTCTCTGGTATCCTCTCAGTCCTGCAGGAGTCTAATGGAAGTGGATGTGGAGAGGATGATGAGGAAATTTTTCACGGTGCAAATTCAGAAGCGTGTTCTCACAGTTCCTGCCCCTTCAGGTCAGGAAGTCCATTCATCTACTACTCTGACAACAACAGCTCCTTCTCTAATTCAACTTGTGGTTTTAGAGCCCTTGGATCTGTCTGGTTCGGATCCGAAGACAACACCATCTTTGGATCTGACTATTGCTCTGAGTGTACTGGCTCTGATATCCACGGAGATGGATGACTCTCAGAGCCAAAGCTTCCCTGTCAGATCCAAGAGAGTGGGTTCAACTTCGAGGTTTTTGGAGCCATCTCATCCTTTTGGAGTCTTGGCACTGGACAGCTCATCTCTGACTTCCCCCTTGGGTGGATTGCTGTTATGGCAGAGGGATGTAAAGGACCAGAAACTCACTTTTTTGGCTCTGTTGGCTTCCTTTTTCCTTGAGTGGTCTGCCTTTGAGGTAGTGAAGAGAGTATTCTTTACTCTGGCAAGTCAGATGGGTCCTTCCCCCTCGGATTCACTCTCTACTTCCCAGATGACTTTGCACCGTGATCCTCAACATTCTTCTCTGCAGGGTCAGCCAGCCCAAAGCTTCTAGTCTACCTAGCAGGGTATTTTGATCTTTTCCAATACTTCTCCGGGCCACCTCATTAAGGAAGGAGGCACTTTGACTGTCCTCAAGAGTAAATCCTTGAGGATACTGATTTCGATGAAGGGGAGGGGGTCCCCAAAACCAGCACCTGATGATTTGGAGACATTCTTGAGATCCTAAATCAAAAGAGTGTCTGGTCTTCCCAAAACCCTTCCCCTTAGGAATCAGTATTTCTGGAAGCATTTGCTACTGGTCCGTCTTCCTCCTGGGTTACTCTTTGGCTGATGAGATTATTGATTTGGTCTCCAAGTGGGTTTGGAAGTAACCTGATATGATTGATACACTCCCCAAGAGACCAGACATAATTCTGGCTCCACCAGTAGGCCGGGAATATTGGAGTCCCATTAGATGGCATGGTTGTGGTGGTGGCTACAAAAAAGGAACTCACTGAACAGAACTCCTCTGTCCTTCCTCCTAATAAAGAGTCAAGGAAGGTAGATTTGAGAAACGTGTTTATGTTAAGCAATGTTTGCATTTTGATTGCTGAAATATTTGCACATTTCAGTAGGCTGCAAAGAGATTTGATTAAAGAGTTATCAAAATCTTTGTCTAGAACTGGAATGATTTTGTGGAACCGTTCAAGTCATTGTTCATCAATGCTCCCTTTGACAGCACTTTGTTTGGCCCCACTATAAAGGACACACTCTCCAGGTGTGAGAAAGATAGAAAGACCCTCTATGCAATGGGTGTGCTTTTTTCAACTCCTCGAAGGACCTTTTCCAGGAATCAAAGGGGAGGTCAAAAATGTGGTTCAGAAAGTCTCAGGGCCCTTTCCAGGGCACACATGAAGTTAGTCCCCCCAGAGGCAGAGCGGGGAGTGATAATGAAAGACAATGCTTCCATGGCAGAGGTGGCTAGCAAAACTGGGGTCTAGAAATTCTTTTTCTGATATACCATTTCAGAGATCCTGAAATGGGGCCTGACTACCTACCTCTGGAGATAGTTGGGGGTCGCTTATCTCTGTACCAGAGAGCCTGGCTAAGTATTGCATCAGATAATTATTTCCAGAGGTTATATAATTCCCTTTTCCCTACCTCCTCCATTACCTAGGACAATTCCTGATAGTCCACCCAATCAGAGGAAAGCCAAAAGCACTAGAAATTCAAAGCTGCTTAAAAAAAAAAGTCATCCAAGAGGTCCCACCAGACCAGGTAGAATCCGGAATGTACACAAGATTCTTTTTAGTGTCAAAGAAAATAGGGGACTGGAGACTTATTTTGGTTCTCAGTGTTTTGAGCACGTCAGCTTGACACACAAAGTTCTGGATGGTCACGGTTCTTGACCCCCACATTACCACGGGATTTTAATTTGGTATCGCAAGCCTTAATAGACTCTCCCTTTGAACCTGCAGATAACTGTGATCCTAAATTTTTGACCTGGAAAACTGCCTTTTTCGTAACAATTATATCTGCTAGAATTTCAGAACTTCAAGCTTTATCTTCTATGCTGCCTTATTTGATTTTTCATTAGGATAGGGCCACATTACGTACTAATGCTTCATTCCTTCCTACGGTGGTGTCAGAATGAAGCATTAACCAATCCATAAACTTGCCAGTATTATTCCCACAATATACAAATATAGGGGAATATATGCTGCACTTACTGGATGTTCATGAACAATTACATTTCTACCTAGACAGAACAAAAGAGATTGGAAAGATGAATCAGTTATTTCTTAGGTTCATAGGTTCATACTAGGCTATCTGCCCTAGGGCATTTATAAGCCTAGCCAGAGTGTGTTTGGCTTTCGCCACCCATTTTAAATTAATTTTGCTATGCCCTTTTTCAAGGTTAGTATACTGTGCCTCTGTCTAACAGTGACACAGAAGTGATACCCGGGGTAAACCTACGATCCCCCATCCACTCATCAAGATTCCTCTTGAAGAGAGTCAATGAGGGACTCTGCCTAACCTGGACTGGGATTTTATTCCAGAGTGAAGGGAGTCTCAGGGAGCCTCTGAGTTATGAATCTGTCCCTCCAGCATGTCCTATTTATTTCAGTGCTGAGGTTCAAGTCTCTCGAGCCCGTAGCTCGATGGGATTTGGATATTCTGAGGTGCAGCATGTCCATTAATTCCGGGTTGGACATGGCTTTATACATTAGGCATAGATCGCCTCTGAGCAGGCGGTATGCCACTGAGTAGAGCTTGAGTTTCTTTAACTGGACAGCATATGGCATCTGTTTGAGCCCTTTGATCTTCTTGGTGAGCCCTTTGATCCTCTTGGTGAGGTACTTTTGGGGTCTTTCCAGTTGCTGCAGGTGTCTGGTAAGGTACATCCCAAAAGGGGCATTGTACTCAATTATGGGCCTGATGAGGGATGAGTAAAGAGGCACGATGACCTCCCCTGATCTAGATGTGAATCCCTTCATGATTAGGTGGGCTATATAAAATGTTTTTTTAACCACTTTGTCCACGTGGTTGTCAAATGAGAGATTGGTATCAGCTTGGGTCCCCAGGTCCCTAATTACTTCTTCCGTACTTAATGGATTACCACTTATGTGGTAATTTGTGGGCACTTTGTTTTTGCCAAAGGGGATGACTATACTCTTTTTGGCATTTAGCTTGAGGCCATGGCTCTGGCACCAGTTGTCTGTTTCTATGAGGCCCTTTTGGAGGATGCTTGTGTCGGCTGGAGAGTCGATTATGGCACCCAGTTTGCGGTCATCTGCGAACTTGGTCAGCCACAGTCCTTCCGTGTTGGCCTGTACCTCTGAGAAATATATACCGAACAAGAGAGGTCCCAGGACTGAGCCTTGTGGGATGCCACTTGTAACTGGTTTGGAGTCTGATATGGCTCCAGCAATTCTAACCATGTGGGTTCTGTCCTTGAGCCAGTTTGCAACCCATCTAGTGACATAGGGGTTTATATTTAAGCTGGTGAGCTTATCTATAATGCCTGAGTGGGGTATTTTATTGAAGGCTTTTGCAAGATCCAGGTAGACTGTGTGGACCACCTTCCCCTCGTCAGTGGCCTTGGTGACTGTTTCAAAGAAATCGACCAGGTTTAAGAGGCAGGATCCTGCCCTTAACAAAGCCGAACTGGGTAGGATCCAGTGTCTGTAGGTCCCCAATATCTTTATTTATAAGGTCCATGATGATCCTTTCCATAGCTTTGCAGACCAAGCTAGTCAGGCTTATGGGGCGATAGTTTCCAGGATCCGTTGAGGCACCACCTTTGTGGAGAGGGACCACCGTTGCTGTACGCCACTCTTTCTGTACATATCCTGTAGTAAGGCTGAGATTGAACAGTAGTTTTATGTTTGGGTTTAGCTCTTGGAGTTCATGTAGGACGCAGCCTGGGACACTGTCTGGTCCCATTGATGCTGTGTTTTTTGCTTTGGAGAGGGCAGCTCTTACCTGAGCATCTGAGATGTCAGGGGGGCAGCACTCTGCTGGGATAGATATTTGCCCTTTTGGTGGGGTGGGGGGGGAGAGAAGTTTGCGCTGAACCTGTCAGCTAGGATGTTGGCAATGTCTGTGGGTTCGGTGTATTTTTTGTCATTTTGGACTAATTCTGAGCATATCTGGGAATTCCCACCCAGATTCCTAACATAACTAAAGAAAGCCTTGTGATTATCCTTAGTGTCCTGTGCAATTTTTCTCTCGAAGCTGGCCTTAGACGATTTTATGTGCCCGTAGTTTTTTGCTAATACTGATCAGAGATGCCTTCCCTTTTTGGGATTTTGCTCTATCATGTAGTAGCTTCCTCCTTCTATTGTATAGTTTGTTTATTGCTGGGGTCCACCAGACAGGACGTCTGCCTTTGGAGGATTGGGTCTTAGTTTTATTTGGGATTGCATGATCCATGCATTCCTGAAGGTGTTCATAGAATGCGTTTATAAAGGATTCTGCGGTCTGTGGGATGCCACTTGTAACTGGGGGCTTTGAAGGATTCCACCTCGGTTTTGAGGAGTGTGAAATTTGCTTTAGAGAAGTTTTTCACTGTGGTTTTCTGGGCAGGGGGTGGGGTCGGGATGTGAATATCCAGTGA